>NC_059200.1:13245922-13273422 GCF_020615455.1 Coregonus clupeaformis | reverse complement strand
AGGTGGCAGGCAGGTAAGGAGGAGGCTGCAGGGATTACAGAGGTGGCAGGCAGGTAAGGAGGAGGCTGCAGGGATTACAGAGGTGGCAGGCAGGTAAGGAGGAGGCTGCAGGGATTACAGAGGTGGCAGGCAGGTAAGGAGGAGGCTGCAGGGATAACAGAGGTGGCAGGCAGGTAAGGAGGAGGCTGCAGGGATTACAGAGGTGGCAGGCAGGTAAGGAGGAGGCTGCAGGGATTACAGAGGTGGCAGGCAGGTAAGGAGGAGGCTGCAGGGATTACAGAGGTGGCAGGCAGGTAAGGAGGAGGCTGCAGGGATAACAGAGGTGGCAGGCAGGTAAGGAGGAGGCTGCAGGGATTACAGAGGTGGCAGGCAGGTAAGGAGGAGGCTGCAGGGATAACAGAGGTGGCAGGCAGGTAAGGAGGAGGCTGCAGGGATAACAGAGGTGGCAGGCAGGTAAGGAGGAGGCTGCAGGGATTACAGAGGTGGCAGGCAGGTAAGGAGGAGGCTGCAGGGATTACAGAGGTGGCAGGCAGGTAAGGAGGAGGCTGCAGGGATTACAGAGGTGGCAGGCAGGTAAGGAGGAGGCTGCAGGGATAACAGAGGTGGCAGGCAGGTAAGGAGGAGGCTGCAGGGATAACAGAGGTGGCAGGCAGGTAAGGAGGAGGCTGCAGGGATTACA
This sequence comes from Coregonus clupeaformis, assembly GCF_020615455.1. Taxonomy (NCBI): domain Eukaryota; kingdom Metazoa; phylum Chordata; class Actinopteri; order Salmoniformes; family Salmonidae; genus Coregonus; species Coregonus clupeaformis. Next base: position 13,272,743 of record NC_059200.1, on the reverse strand, counting down.
GAGGTGGCAGGCAGGTAAGGAGGAGGCTGCAGGGATTACAGAGGTGGCAGGCAGGTAAGGAGGAGGCTGCAGGGATTACAGAGGTGGCAGGCAGGTAAGGAGGAGGCTGCAGGGATTACAGAGGTGGCAGGCAGGTAAGGAGGAGGCTGCAGGGATTACAGAGGTGGCAGGCAGGTAAGGAGGAGGCTGCAGGGATTACAGAGGTGGCAGGCAGGTAAGGAGGAGGCTGCAGGGATTACAGAGGTGGCAGGCAGGTAAGGAGGAGGCTGCAGGGATTACAGAGGTGGCAGGCAGGTAAGGAGGAGGCTGCAGGGATTACAGAGGTGGCAGGCAGGTAAGGAGGAGGCTGCAGGGATTACAGAGGTGGCAGGCAGGTAAGGAGGAGGCTGCAGGGATTACAGAGGTGGCAGGCAGGTAAGGAGGAGGCTGCAGGGATTACAGAGGTGGCAGGCAGGTAAGGAGGAGGCTGCAGGGATTACAGAGGTGGCAGGCAGGTAAGGAGGAGGCTGCAGGGATTACAGAGGTGGCAGGCAGGTAAGGAGGAGGCTGCAGGGATTACAGAGGTGGCAGGCAGGTAAGGAGGAGGCTGCAGGGATTACAGAGGTGGCAGGCAGGTAAGGAGGAGGCTGCAGGGATTACAGAGGTGGCAGGCAGGTAAGGAGGAGGCTGCAGGGATTACAGAGGTGGCAGGCAGGTAAGGAGGAGGCTGCAGGGATTACAGAGGTGGCAGGCAGGTAAGGAGGAGGCTGCAGGGATTACAGAGGTGGCAGGCAGGTAAGGAGGAGGCTGCAGGGATTACAGAGGTGGCAGGCAGGTAAGGAGGAGGCTGCAGGGATTACAGAGGTGGCAGGCAGGTAAGGAGGAGGCTGCAGGGATTACAGAGGTGGCAGGCAGGTAAGGAGGAGGCTGCAGGGATTACAGAGGTGGCAGGCAGGTAAGGAGGAGGCTGCAGGGATTACAGAGGTGGCAGGCAGGTAAGGAGGAGGCTGCAGGGATTACAGAGGTGGCAGGCAGGTAAGGAGGAGGCTGCAGGGATTACAGAGGTGGCAGGCAGGTAAGGAGGAGGCTGCAGGGATTACAGAGGTGGCAGGCAGGTAAGGAGGAGGCTGCAGGGATTACAGAGGTGGCAGGCAGGTAAGGAGGAGGCTGCAGGGATTACAGAGGTGGCAGGCAGGTAAGGAGGAGGCTGCAGGGATTACAGAGGTGGCAGGCAGGTAAGGAGGAGGCTGCAGGGATTACAGAGGTGGCAGGCAGGTAAGGAGGAGGCTGCAGGGATTACAGAGGTGGCAGGCAGGTAAGGAGGAGGCTGCAGGGATTACAGAGGTGGCAGGCAGGTAAGGAGGAGGCTGCAGGGATTACAGAGGTGGCAGGCAGGTAAGGAGGAGGCTGCAGGGATTACAGAGGTGGCAGGCAGGTAAGGAGGAGGCTGCAGGGATTACAGAGGTGGCAGGCAGGTAAGGAGGAGGCTGCAGGGATTACAGAGGTGGCAGGCAGGTAAGGAGGAGGCTGCAGGGATTACAGAGGTGGCAGGCAGGTAAGGAGGAGGCTGCAGGGATTACAGAGGTGGCAGGCAGGTAAGGAGGAGGCTGCAGGGATTACAGAGGTGGCAGGCAGGTAAGGAGGAGGCTGCAGGGATTACAGAGGTGGCAGGCAGGTAAGGAGGAGGCTGCAGGGATTACAGAGGTGGCAGGCAGGTAAGGAGGAGGCTGCAGGGATTACAGAGGTGGCAGGCAGGTAAGGAGGAGGCTGCAGGGATTACAGAGGTGGCAGGCAGGTAAGGAGGAGGCTGCAGGGATTACAGAGGTGGCAGGCAGGTAAGGAGGAGGCTGCAGGGATTACAGAGGTGGCAGGCAGGTAAGGAGGAGGCTGCAGGGATTACAGAGGTGGCAGGCAGGTAAGGAGGAGGCTGCAGGGATTACAGAGGTGGCAGGCAGGTAAGGAGGAGGCTGCAGGGATTACAGAGGTGGCAGGCAGGTAAGGAGGAGGCTGCAGGGATAACAGAGGTGGCAGGCAGGTAAGGAGGAGGCTGCAGGGATTACAGAGGTGGCAGGCAGGTAAGGAGGAGGCTGCAGGGATTACAGAGGTGGCAGGCAGGTAAGGAGGAGGCTGCAGGGATTACAGAGGTGGCAGGCAGGTAAGGAGGAGGCTGCAGGGATTACAGAGGTGGCAGGCAGGTAAGGAGGAGGCTGCAGGGATTACAGAGGTGGCAGGCAGGTAAGGAGGAGGCTGCAGGGATTACAGAGGTGGCAGGCAGGTAAGGAGGAGGCTGCAGGGATTACAGAGGTGGCAGGCAGGTAAGGAGGAGGCTGCAGGGATTACAGAGGTGGCAGGCAGGTAAGGAGGAGGCTGCAGGGATTACAGAGGTGGCAGGCAGGTAAGGAGGAGGCTGCAGGGATTACAGAGGTGGCAGGCAGGTAAGGAGGAGGCTGCAGGGATTACAGAGGTGGCAGGCAGGTAAGGAGGAGGCTGCAGGGATTACAGAGGTGGCAGGCAGGTAAGGAGGAGGCTGCAGGGATTACAGAGGTGGCAGGCAGGTAAGGAGGAGGCTGCAGGGATTACAGAGGTGGCAGGCAGGTAAGGAGGAGGCTGCAGGGATTACAGAGGTGGCAGGCAGGTAAGGAGGAGGCTGCAGGGATTACAGAGGTGGCAGGCAGGTAAGGAGGAGGCTGCAGGGATTACAGAGGTGGCAGGCAGGTAAGGAGGAGGCTGCAGGGATTACAGAGGTGGCAGGCAGGTAAGGAGGAGGCTGCAGGGATTACAGAGGTGGCAGGCAGGTAAGGAGGAGGCTGCAGGGATTACAGAGGTGGCAGGCAGGTAAGGAGGAGGCTGCAGGGATTACAGAGGTGGCAGGCAGGTAAGGAGGAGGCTGCAGGGATTACAGAGGTGGCAGGCAGGTAAGGAGGAGGCTGCAGGGATTACAGAGGTGGCAGGCAGGTAAGGAGGAGGCTGCAGGGATTACAGAGGTGGCAGGCAGGTAAGGAGGAGGCTGCAGGGATTACAGAGGTGGCAGGCAGGTAAGGAGGAGGCTGCAGGGATTACAGAGGTGGCAGGCAGGTAAGGAGGAGGCTGCAGGGATTACAGAGGTGGCAGGCAGGTAAGGAGGAGGCTGCAGGGATTACAGAGGTGGCAGGCAGGTAAGGAGGAGGCTGCAGGGATTACAGAGGTGGCAGGCAGGTAAGGAGGAGGCTGCAGGGATTACAGAGGTGGCAGGCAGGTAAGGAGGAGGCTGCAGGGATTACAGAGGTGGCAGGCAGGTAAGGAGGAGGCTGCAGGGATTACAGAGGTGGCAGGCAGGTAAGGAGGAGGCTGCAGGGATTACAGAGGTGGCAGGCAGGTAAGGAGGAGGCTGCAGGGATTACAGAGGTGGCAGGCAGGTAAGGAGGAGGCTGCAGGGATTACAGAGGTGGCAGGCAGGTAAGGAGGAGGCTGCAGGGATTACAGAGGTGGCAGGCAGGTAAGGAGGAGGCTGCAGGGATTACAGAGGTGGCAGGCAGGTAAGGAGGAGGCTGCAGGGATTACAGAGGTGGCAGGCAGGTAAGGAGGAGGCTGCAGGGATTACAGAGGTGGCAGGCAGGTAAGGAGGAGGCTGCAGGGATTACAGAGGTGGCAGGCAGGTAAGGAGGAGGCTGCAGGGATACAGAGGTGGCAGGCAGGTAAGGAGGAGGCTGCAGGGATTACAGAGGTGGCAGGCAGGTAAGGAGGAGGCTGCAGGGATTACAGAGGTGGCAGGCAGGTAAGGAGGAGGCTGCAGGGATTACAGAGGTGGCAGGCAGGTAAGGAGGAGGCTGCAGGGATTACAGAGGTGGCAGGCAGGTAAGGAGGAGGCTGCAGGGGATTACAGAGGTGGCAGGCAGGTAAGGAGGAGGCTGCAGGGATTACAGAGGTGGCAGGCAGGTAAGGAGGAGGCTGCAGGGATTACAGAGGTGGCAGGCAGGTAAGGAGGAGGCTGCAGGGATTACAGAGGTGGCAGGCAGGTAAGGAGGAGGCTGCAGGGATAACAGAGGTGGCAGGCAGGTAAGGAGGAGGCTGCAGGGATTACAGAGGTGGCAGGCAGGTAAGGAGGAGGCTGCAGGGATTACAGAGGTGGCAGGCAGGTAAGGAGGAGGCTGCAGGGATTACAGAGGTGGCAGGCAGGTAAGGAGGAGGCTGCAGGGATTACAGAGGTGGCAGGCAGGTAAGGAGGAGGCTGCAGGGATAACAGAGGTGGCAGGCAGGTAAGGAGGAGGCTGCAGGGATAACAGAGGTGGCAGGCAGGTAAGGAGGAGGCTGCAGGGATTACAGAGGTGGCAGGCAGGTAAGGAGGAGGCTGCAGGGATTACAGAGGTGGCAGGCAGGTAAGGAGGAGGCTGCAGGGATTACAGAGGTGGCAGGCAGGTAAGGAGGAGGCTGCAGGGATTACAGAGGTGGCAGGCAGGTAAGGAGGAGGCTGCAGGAATTACAGAGGTGGCAGGCAGGTAAGGAGGAGGCTGCAGGGATAACAGAGGTGGCAGGCAGGTAAGGAGGAGGCTGCAGGGATAACAGAGGTGGCAGGCAGGTAAGGAGGAGGCTGCAGGGATAACAGAGGTGGCAGGCAGGTAAGGAGGAGGCTGCAGGGATAACAGAGGTGGCAGGCAGGTAAGGAGGAGGCTGCAGGGATAACAGAGGTGGCAGGCAGGTAAGGAGGAGGCTGCAGGGATTACAGAGGTGGCAGGCCGGTAAGGAGGAGGCTGCAGGGATAACAGAGGTGGCAGGCAGGTAAGGAGGAGGCTGCAGGGATTACAGAGGTGGCAGGCAGGTAAGGAGGAGGCTGCAGGGATTACAGCGTACAGACGTCCCAAATGGCTCTCTATTCTCTTTATAGTGTACTACTTATATAGGGCACTACCCTATGGGACCTGATCAAAAGTAGTGCACTATGAAGTGAATAGGAGGCCATTTGGGACGCAAAGGATCCAGCAAGACAGGAGGGTCTACTCTGCAGAGCATGACTCTCCCCAGGTCACTGACAGGCTCAGAACAGACAGTGGAGTCTACTCTGCAGAGCATGACTCTCCCCAGGTCACTGACAGGCTCAGAACAGACAGTGGAGTCTACTCTGCAGAGCATGACTCTCCCCAGGTCACTGACATGCTCAGAACAGACAGCGGAGCCTCTGAACCGTGTTTCTATGGCAACATAATGTTAGGACACTCTCCACTGTCTAAAACTGTCACACAGGGCTCCCTTCTCTTAGTCAGTTACCTTCCCTGTATCACATTCTACTAAGCTCTATTCAATGTCACATCGGATTATCTGTTGGCAAAGTTTTTGTTGTTGTTGTTGTGGCATTTTAAAAGAGAAATATGTCATGAAAAATGATACAGTACATTTAGTGTTGTCACCATACCAGAGAGTTATGACTTCAATATCCGTATCAGGTTCAGTATGATAATACTCCATACCATACTATCATAATACTCCATACCATACTATCATAATACTCCATACCATCATGATACTCCATACCATACTATCATAATACTCCATACCATCATGATACTCCATACCATCATAATACTCCATATCATCATAATACTCCATACCATCATAATACTCCATACCATCATAATACTCCATACCATCATGATACTCCATATCATCATAATACTCCATACCATCATAATACTCCATAACATCATAATACTCCATACCAGCATAATACTCCAAACCATCATGATACTCCATAACATCATAATACTCCATACCATCATGATACTCCATACCATCATAATACTCCATACCATCATAATACTCCATACCATGCTATCATAATACTCCATACCATCATGATACTCCATACCATCATAATACTCCATACCATCATAATACTCCATATCATCATAATACTCCATACCATCATAATACTCCATACCATCATGATACTCCATACCATCATAATACTCCATACCATCATAATACTCCATACCATCATAATACTCCATACCATCATGATACTCCATACCATCATGATACTCCATACCATCATAATACTCCATACCATCATGATACTCCATACCATCATAATACTCCATATCATCATAATACTCCATACCATCATGCTACTCCATACCATCATAATATTCAATACCATCATAATACTCCATACCATATCATCATAATACTCCATATCATCATAATACTCCATTCCATCATAATACTCCATACCATCATGATACTCCATAACATCATAATACTCCATACCATCATGATACTCCATACCATCATAATACTCCATACCATGCTATCATAATACTCCATACCATCATGATACTCCATACCATCATAATACTCCATACCATCATAATACTCCATAACATCATAATACTCCATACCATCATGATACTCCATACCATCATAATACTCCATACCATCATAATACTCCATACCATGCTATCATAATACTCCATACCATCATGATACTCCATACCATCATAATACTCCATACCATCATAATACTCCATATCATCATAATTCTCCATACCATCATAATACTCCATATCATCATAATACTCCATACCATCATGATACTCCATAACATCATAATACTCCATACCATCATGATACTCCATACCATCATAATACTCCATACCATCATAATACTCCATACCATCATAATACTCCATACCATCATGATACTCCATACCATCATGATACTCCATACCATCATAATACTCCATACCATCATGATACTCCATACCATCATAATACTCCATATCATCATAATACTCCATACCATCATGCTACTCCATACCATCATAATATTCAATACCATCATAATACTCCATACCATATCATCATAATACTCCATATCATCATAATACTCCATTCCATCATAATACTCCATACCATCATGATACTCCATAACATCATAATACTCCATACCATCATGATACTCCATAGCATCATAATACTCCATACCATCATAATACTCCATACCATCATAATATTCCATTACATCATGATACTCCATAACATCATAATACTCCATAACATCATAATACTCCATACCATATCATCATAATACTCCATACCATCATAATACTCCATACCATCATGATACTCCATACCATACCATCATGATACTCCATACCATCATAATACTCCATACCATCATAATACTCCATACCAGCATAATAATCCATACCATCATAATACTCCATACCATCATAATACTCTATACCATACCATCAAGATACTCCATACCAACATAATACTCCATACCATCATGATACGCATACCATCATAATACTCCATACCAGCATAATAATCCATACCAGCATAATACTCCATACCATCATAATACTCCATACCATCATAATACTCTATACCATACCATCATGATACTCCATAACATCATAATACTCCATACCATCATGATACTCCATACCATCATGATACTCCATACCATCATAATACTCCATACCATCATAATACTCCATACCATCATTATACTCCATATCATCATAATACTCCATACCATACCATCATGATACTCCATAACATCATAATACTCCATACCATCCTGGTACTCCATACCATCATAATACTCCATACCATCAAGATACTCCATACCAACATAATACTCCATACCATCATGGTACGCCATACCATCATAATACTCCATACCAGCATAATACTCCATACCAGCATGATTCTCCATACCATCATGATACTCCATACCATCATAATACTCTATACCATACCACAGATACCCATAACATCATAATACTCCATACCATCATGATACTCCATACATCATGATAACTCCTACCATCATAATACTCCATACCATCTGTTATACTCCATACCATCATTATAATCTCATATTAACATCATAATACTCCATACCATACCATCATGATACTCCATAACATCATAATACTCCATACCATCCTGGTACTTGACTTTGTTTTTACCAATCTAGCTACATAACATAAATTGTAATCATTTATTTGAATGGTATTTATCTCTATTGATAAACTAGGTAAATATGTAGCCTAGGCCTATGGACAATACAGGTGAATGCATATTCAATAGGGGTGTGTGCGTTGAGTTATTGAGCTTGTTTTAGCTGAGTTCACGGGGCTACAGACAATCTGTTTTCCTTCCATTTGGGACCTATTTTATTGTACTGATCAACAACATTTGTATAGAAGTAGCAATCTCTCTTTTAGACAGAGAATGTGCAAAGTTTGCTTTGCGCCTGGTGCTAATGCTGAATAAATCACAAGTGTATTTTATCATACTGTCTGAGTATTAACTCCGCATCAGCACGGTACTGCACCTAGCCAGAGATTTCCCTGAGATTATCATGTATTAACATGTATTGAATCATATAGACCTATTGTACTGAATCATATAGACCTACTGTACTGAATCATATAGACCTACTGTACTGAATCATATAGACCTATTGTACTGAATCATATAGACCTACTGTACTGAATCATATAGACCTACTGTACTGAATCATATAGACCTACTGTACTGAATCATATAGACCTATTGTACTGAATCATATAGACCTATTCTACTGAATCATATAGACCTATTGTACTGAATCATATATACCTATTGTACTGAATCATACAGACCTATTGTCCTGAATCATATAGACCTATTGTACTGAATCATGCAGACCTATTGTACTGAATCATACAGACCTATTGTCCTGAATCATATAGACCTATTGTACTGAATCATATAGACCTATTCTGAATCATATAGACCTATTGTACTGAATCATACAGACCTATTCTGAATCATGCACTAGGACTAAATCACCACAAACGTATTTAATGATGCTTATAGGAGTAGTGAAGCATCATTAATGATGCTTATAGGAGTAGTGAAGCAGCATCAGTACTGTACCTGGCCAGATATATAGGAGTAGTGAAGCATCATCAGTACTGTACCTGGCCAGATATATAGGAGTAGTGAAGCAGCATCAGTACTGTACCTGGCCAGATATATAGGAGTAGTGAAGCAGCATCTGTACTGTACCTGGCCAGATATATAGGAGTAGTGAAGCATCATCAGTACTGTACATGGCCAGATATATAGGAGTAGTGAAGCATCATCAGCACTGTACCTGGCCAGATATATAGGAGTAGTGAAGCATCATCAGCACTGTACCTGGCCAGATATATAGGAGTAGTGAAGCATCATCAGCACTGTACCTGGCCAGATATATAGGAGTAGTGAAGCATCATCAGCACTGTACCTGGCCAGATATATAGGAGTAGTGAAGCAGCATCAGCACTGTACCTGGCCAGATATATAGGAGTAGTGAAGCATCATCAGTACTGTACCTGGCCAGATATATAGGAGTAGTGAAGCATCATCAGCACTGTACCTGGCCAGATATAGGAGTAGTGAAGCATCATCAGTACTGTACCTGGCCAGATATATAGGAGTAGTGAAGCATCATCAGTACTGTACCTGGCCAGATATATAGGAGTAGTGAAGCAGCATCAGTACTGTACCTGGCCAGATATATAGGAGTAGTGAAGCATCATCAGTACTGTACCTGGCCAGATATATAGGAGTAGTGAAGCATCATCAGTACTGTACCTGGCCAGATATATAGGAGTAGTGAAGCAGCATCAGTACTGTACCTGGCCAGAGAGATATAGGAGTAGTGAAGCATCATCAGTACTGTACCTGGCCAGATATATAGGAGTAGTGAAGCATCATCAGTACTGTACCTGGCCAGATATATAGGAGTAGTGAAGCAGCATCAGTACTGTACCTGGCCAGATATATAGGAGTAGTGAAGCATCATCAGTACTGTACCTGGCCAGATATATAGGAGTAGTGAAGCATCATCAGTACTGTACCTGGCCAGATATATAGGAGTAGTGAAGCAGCATCAGTACTGTACCTGGCCAGATATATAGGAGTAGTGAAGCATCATCAGTACTGTACCTGGCCAGATATATAGGAGTAGTGAAGCAGCATCAGTACTGTACCTGGCCAGATATATAGGAGTAGTGAAGCATCATCAGTACTGTACCTGGCCAGATATTTCCCTGATGTCATGTTCCTGTTCTGGCTACTCTGTGTATCCATGCAGTTGGTGACGGAGGGGATGAGGGCTAGCTCAGGGGAGCGGTACGCAGCTGACCCCACCACCCGGGCCACCAGCTCCAGCCCATCCTGGACGTAATGATCGAGGGAGGGAGTCCCCATCCTGCCGTGGGCCAGCAGACCCGCCGGCAGCCCCTCGGTCCTCAGCTCCTCCACGTCCTGCGTGTCCCCCAACACCCAGTGGTACTCTGGCAGCATCAGGCCCAGCTTGGCCACCACGTTAAAGATCCTCTTGATGTCCCGGATGTCGCAGCCGAATGTTACGACCGTAGACGTTGACTCCTTGATGGACTCCAGGTATCCCTGCAGAGAGGTCTGGAAGTCGGCCTTGGAGACAGAGCTGTTGGGGTGAGATCCAGAGGAGGTACTGGAGGTGGTGATGTTGACCACAGAGCCCAGGTGGAACTTGGTGTTGTTACGGAGACGAACCAGGAAGCTGGAGACGTTCCACTCCTGACAGAGCAGGAGGCTGACGTCATACCAGCTGTTGATCACCAGCAGGGAGTAGAGCAGCTCAGCCTGTGGGAGGGCCGGGTTCTGCATCGGCATCTGGAAATGGAGAGGGTTCTGAAGGTAGGTAGAGAGAGGAAGGAAGGTAGGTAGGTAGGTAGGTATGAAGGGGGAGAGAGAGAGAGAGAGAGAGAGAGAGAGAGAGAGAGAGAGAGAGGTATTAGTGATATGCAAGCTAACCATGTCTAATTTATAGATGAACTATAACTGGCTGGCTATAATCAGTGTTTTTGCCCAGTGGGAAGAGACTAGGTCATCACTGATGCTGTTTTTATATATGTTTTATGGCACCAGGGCTTGGACTGAAACCTGTTTGGATTGATTTTAAGCACACTTCATTATTACAGCAGATGTCTGAGTCATGATACTGCTGCTGCTGATATCCTCTCTTCATACACCTCCCTCCTCTGGAATGTGTAGTTGTAACAGTTTGTAATCCTCTGGAATGTGTAGTTGTAACAGTTTGTAATCTTCTGGAATGTGTAGTTGTAACAGTTTGTAATCTTCTGGAATGTGTAGTTGTAACAGTTTGTAATCCTCTGGAATGTGTAGTTGTAACAGTGTGTAATCCTCTGGAATGTGTAGTTGTAACAGTTTGTAATCGTCTGGGATGTGTAGTTGTAACAGTGTGTAATCCTCTGGAATGTGTAGTTGTAACAGTTTGTAATCCTCTGGAATGTGTAGTTGTAACAGTTTGTAATCATCTAGAATGTGTAGTTGTAACAGTTTGTAATCCTCTGGAATGTGTAGTTGTAACAGTTTGTAATCTTCTGGAATGTGTAGTTGTAACAGTTTGTAATCTTCTGGAATGTGTAGTTGTAACAGTTTGTAATCATCTGGGATGTGTAGTTGTAACAGTTTGTAATCGTCTGGGATGTGTAGTTATAGCACATATTTTGGCAGTAGATTGCAAAGCAGCAGAAAGATCAATGCTGTAGTTAGTTGCCTTAGGCAGGTCAGCAAGTTTTATATTAGGCTAATTGACCCTAAATTCTGCCTAATGCAAAATCACTAAAATAAAGATTTTGCTAATTGCATTAATCTGCATAATCCTTCACCATTAACATGGACATTCAACTATTAGTATTCATCTGTATAATTTACTACAGAGTCTAAAAGGCTCTCCACTGTGATTTCACAGTCTACGCAGACGAAGCTACGGAGCTCCGTTTGCGTCCCTTTCCAGAAATTCAGCCGCATAAAAGTATGTACACTACCGGTCAGAAGTTTGGACACACCTCCTCATTCAAGGGTTTTTCTTTATTTTTACTATTTTCTACATTGTAGAATACTAGTGAAGACATCAAAACTATGAAATAACACATATGGAATCATGTAGTAACCAAAAAAGTTAAACAAATAAAATATATTTTATATTTGAGATTCTTCAAATAGCCACCCTTTGCCTTGATGCCAGCTTTGCACACTCTTGGCATTCTCTCAACCAGCTTCACCTGGAATGCTTTTCCAACAGTCTTGAAGGAGTTCCCACATATGCTGAGCACTTGTTGGCTGAGAAGAGAAACGACAGTACATAATTACTTTAAGACATGAAGGTCAGTCAATACGAAACATTTCAAGAACTTTGAAAGTTTCTTCAAGTGCAGTCGCAAAGACCATCAAGCGCTATGATGAAACTGGCTCTCATGAGGACCACCACAGGAATGGAAGACCCAGTGTTACCTCTGCTGCAGAGGATAAGTTCATTAGAGTTACCAGCCTCAGAAATTGCAGCCCAAATAAATGCTTCACAGAGTTCAAGTCACAGACACATCTCAACATCAACTGTTCAGATGGGACTGTGTGAATCAGGCCTTCATGTTCGAATTGCTGCAAAGAAACCACTACTAAAGGACACCAATAAGAAGAAGAGACCTGCTTGGGCCAAGAAACACGAGCAATGGACGTTAGACCGGTGGAAATGAGTCCAAATTGGAGATTTTTGGTTCCAACCGCCATGTGTTCGTGAGACGCGGTGTGGGTGAACGGATGATCTCTGCATGTGTATTTCCCACCGTAAAGCATGGAGGAGGAGGTGTTATGGTGTGGGGGTGCTTTGATGGTCACACTTAACCAGCATGGCTACCACAGCATTGTGAAGCAATACGCCATCCCATCTGGTTTGGGCTTAGTGAGATTATCATTTGTTTTTCAACAGGACAATGACCCAACACACCTCCAGGCTGTGTAAGGGCTATTTTACCAAGAAGGAGAGTGATGGAGTGCTGCATCAGATGACCTGGCCTCCACAATCCCCCGACCTCAACCAAATTGAGATGGTTTGGGATGAGTCGGACCGCAGAGAGAAGGAAAAGCAGCAAACAAGTGCTCAGCATATGTGGGAACTCCTTCAAGACTGTTAGAAAAGCATTCCAGGTGAAGCTGGTTGAGAGAATGACAAGAGTGTGCAAAACTGTCATCAAGGCAAAGGGTGGCTATTTGAAGAATCTCAAATATAAAATATATTTTGATTTGTTTAACACTTTTTTGGTTACTACATGATTCCATATGTGCTCTTTCATAGTTTTGATGTCTTCACTATTATTCTACAATGTAGAAAATAGTAAAAATAAAGAAAAACCCTTGAATGAGTAGGTGTTGTAAACGTTTTGACCGGTAGTGTATGTGTATATGTATAGAAATGTATATCTGGGGTGTTCTGGTCAGTGGGTGCTCTGGTCAGTGGGTGCCCTCGCCCCCACACGCCCCGAGACGCCGGCAAGGCAAGGCCCCGGCCCAAAGGGATTTTCCAAAGTCCCGCACAAAGCCCGGACGGGAAGCGAACACACCCATATCTACCAGGACCAGCACACACACCTCTCACATCATGAAACTACCAGGACCAACACACACACCTCTCACATCATGAAACTACCAGGACCAACACACACACCTCTCACATCATGAAACTACCAGGACCAACACACACACCTCTCACAGCATGAAACTACCAGGACCAACACACACACCTCTCACATCATGACACCAAACCACAAAACATAAATAGCTAAACGCAAAACATACAGTAATCCCATCCCCACCCGCACCCCTGATTGGAGGACCTTTATACCGTACATTTGGGTTTATAATTATTCCAACACTCATCAATTCCACCCTTCAGACAGCCACAGATCAACCCATCTTTCCCAGTAAATCATCACTCTACCATTTCCTCTCCCAATACATCCCTCCATTCTCCCATGGGGTCTCACTAGGGACTTGAACCTCCTCATCTGCAACATTTCCGCCCAAATGGCCCCCCAAAAATGAACATTTTACCCAAGAGCACAATTATGTTTCCTATTGACTGACTGTGGTCCTTCAAAATCCCCCCCGTGGAGATACAGTTTGCAGGTCCAACTGCATCCTGATATTATGGCATAACAACCATTCGTGGACCTGACTCCCCATCTGCAAGGCATTCCCTAATCAACTGACTGGACCTCAGTGCCAACTCTCCCACTTACACTGTGTTGCTCTCTCCTGCCACTGACTCCTCAGGAGAGTTACGGACCAGTGAAGAGACCACAGGTGGCCGCCATCTTTAACCTCCTGCCTGAGCGCCAGAGACACTAAAATCATCTGAAACTCTTTTGTTGTGCGTTTTACTCATTGCTGCTTGTGTAGTCGGACGGTCCCCGCTCTTTTCTGACAGGGGCTACACGCTGGGCTGACTGTTCAATACCCCATATACTGAGCATTATTTTTGTGGCGAGAATTTTTATATAATAGCTTAAATAGAAAATAACGAATTGCTGTATCAATTGTTGTTGTGTATATCAGTTCATCAACCCGATGACATGTGATTGTGGCATAGTTGTCAGCCCTCTTGACTGATACATTTTACGATTTATATTTGTAATTTTAAGCCATTTATGATTTTTAATTGGTGGCAGACACATTAATTCCTTTCTCTTTTAAGTAATTGCGTTTTCCATTTTTTTTTGTGGCAGAGCTGCGAAGAGTTGGTTATAAATTTGTATTGTCTCCATACACCTGGATTAATTGGTTGTAGTTCTACCGTCGTTGTTTACGATGTCATTCATAAACATATTATTATTATTATATAAACATGATACCTTGCATGGAGCTGACTCTGCAGATAGCACTACTGGGTGATCTGAAAAGTCATAGTCAATCGATCAATAATATTTACATCTACATTTACATTTTAGTCATTTAGCAGACGCTCTTATCCAGAGCGACTTACAGTTAGTGCATATATTATTTTATATTTTTCATACTGGCCCCCCGTGGGAATCGAACCCACAACCCTGGCGTTGCAAACACCATGTTTATTTTCAATTCACAAACTGTAGAAACAATGAGAATAGAAAGGGTTCAGAACTTTTGTAAAACATCACAGTACAGTTGAAAAATATATGGCAAATAGAAATCCAATATGGATGGTGTTACGAGATAGATGGGAGGTGTTGAATGGAGCTGAAGGATGGGACTAATAACAACAACTAATAACAACAAGATAACTAGTGTAAGACATGCTGTGTCCATAATAATATATAGGTTATATATTGTGAGCTTTTGTGAAAGAGCACAGTTAGAAAGATATGGCATATAGAAGCAAACCGGATGGACATCATGAAAATGATCGGAGGAAGTTCAGGAGTAAAAACAAACAAAATATAATTATTGACTGTGTCCATAAAATGTATAAGCTGGAAGTAGAGGCCTAAGCGTTGTTGTTCACTAGTTTACTCCAATTAGGGAAGGGGTGGTGGGGTTGGAAAGGAATACAGGGAAATAAAGGCACAATACAGTCAACATCAACACATTTACTGTTTTTATATCTTGTCATGAATATATTTCCACTAATATTTATTTATGCAATTCAACCTTTACAATTGTTCATGCACTGGTGCTTTTGTTTAGGAATACGGCGAATCATTTCACCTGTCCACCTGGCTGGTTATATTATTTATTAAGTACTATAACTCTGTTACTAATCGAATCTACAAATAAAGTTGATCAAATGGATTCCACTGTAATGTTTTCATTGTTAAGGGAAAATAAAATAAGATATATATATATACGGTTTGTCTAAGACTTTGTAGAATTATACCAAACATATCCTTTACTCTATCCAAACAAATAACTATTGTTGTAATGTTTTTAATTGATATATTTCCACTAATATTTCTTCATGCAATTCATCCTTTACAATAGTTTATGCACTATTCATCAAGCGTTGGTGCTTATGTTTGCACACCTTGCGGGTTGATATGCACCTGATGCGTTTGCTAAAGGATAAGCCCTGCAACGTCCTCAACGTTCTCTAGCGGGTACTTATAGACTGAAAGGCCAGACGGTTCTAGTGTTAAGGCCCAAACCCTGGTTGGTCAAGGGAAGGTGGATAGAATAGAACACTCATCAATAACTAACCCCTCATCCCCTCACTTTGAGCAGAGCAGAGTTGAGCTGAGCTGAGCTGAGCTGAGGTGAGCTGAGATGAGGTGAGCTGAGATGAGGTGAGCTGAGATGAGCTGAGGTGAGCTGAGGTGAGCTGAGATGAGCTGAGGTGAGCTGAGGTGAGGTGAGCTGAGATGAGCTGAGTTGAGCTGAGGTGAGCTGAGATGAGGTGAGCTGAGATGAGGTGAGCTAAGATGAGCTGAGGTGAGCTGAGGTGAATTGAGGTGAGCTGAGATGAGCTGAGGTGAGCTGAGGTGAGCTGAGATGAGCTGAGGTGAGTTAGGTGGTGTGTGTCCAAATGGCACCCTATTCCCTATATATTATATATCAAATCAAGTCAAATACACATATTTAGCAGATGTTATTGTGGGTGTAGCAAGATGCTTATGTTCCAAGCTCCAACAGTGCAGTAGTATCTAACAATTCATAACAATACACAAATCTAAAAGTAAAATAATGTAATTAAGAATATAAATATTTGGACGAGCAATGTTGACGTGGCATTGACTAAATTACAGTAGAATAGAATACAGTATATACAGTGGGGAGAACAAGTATTTGATACACTGCCGATTTTGCAGGTTTTCCTACTTACAAAGCATGTAGAGGTCTGTAATTTTTATCATAGGTACACTTCAACTGTGAGAGACGGAATCTAAAACAAAAATCTAGAAAATCACATTGTATGATTTTTAAGTAATTAATTTGCATTTTATTGCATGACATAAGTATTTGATCACCTACCAACCAGTAAGAATTCCGGCTCTCACAGACCTGTTTGTTTTTCTTTAAGAAGCCCTCCTGTTCTCCACTAATTACCTGTATTAACTGCACCTGTTTGAACTCGTTACCTGTATAAAAGACACCTGTCCACACACTCAATCAAACAGACTCCAACCTCTCCACAATGGCCAAGACCAGAGAGCTGTGTAAGGACATCAGGAATAAAATTGTAGACCTGCACAAGGCTGGGAAGGGCTACAGGACAATAGGCAAGCAGCTTGGTGAGAAGGCAACATTGCATCGTCTGTGGATCTATTGGGGCGGTAAGCAAATTGAAGTTGGTCTAAGGTGTCAGGTAAGGTAGAGGAGATATGATCCTTGACTAGTCTCTCAAAACATTTCACGATGACAGAAATGAGTGCTACGGGGCGATAGCCATTTAGTTTAGTTACCTTTGCTTTCTTGGGTAAAGGAACAATGGTGGACATCCTGAAGCATGTGGGGACAGCAGACTGGGATGGGGAGAGATTGAATATGTCCATAAACACTCCAGCCAGCTGGTCTGCGCATGCTCTGTAGACAATGACCCCAAGCATACTTCCAAAATTGTGGCAAAATGGCTTAAGGACAACAAAGTCAAGGTATTGGAGTGGCCATCACAAAGCCCTGACCTCAATCCTATAGAAAATGTGTGGACAGAACTGAAAAAGTGTGTGCGAGCAAGGAGGCCTACAAACCTGACTCAGTTACACCAGGTCTGTCAGGAAGAATGGGCCACAATTCACCCAATGTCACGTTCGTTGAATGACGGGTCAGAACTAGGCGCAGCGTGATATGCGTACATGTTTATTTTTAACTGTTAAACACACGACAAAACAACAAAGGAAACGAAACGTGAAGTCCAAGGTAGAACACACAACATACCTTAACCGGAACAAGATCCCACAACTAGACAGTGCTAATAGGCTGCCTAAGTATGATCTCCAATCAGAGACAACGAGCGATAGCTGCATCTGATTGGGAACCACACCGGCCAACATAGATCCACACATACTAGATATACAACATAGAATATATACAAACAAAGAACACACACACCCTGACTCAACATATAAGAGTCCCCTGAGTCAGGGCGTGACACCCAACTTATTGTGGGAAGCTTGTGGAAGGCTACGCGAAACGTTTGACCCAAGTTAAACAATTTAAAGGCAATGCTACCAAATACTAATTGAGTGTATGTAAACTTCTGACCCACTGGGAATGTGATGAAAGAAATAAAAGCTGAAATAAATCATTCTCTCTACTATTATTTTGACATTTCACATTCTTAAAATAAAATGGTGATCCTAACTGATCTAAGACAGGGAATTTTTACTAGCATTAAATGTCAGGAATTGTGAAAAACTGAGTTTAATTGTATTTGGCTAAGGTTTATGTAAACTTCCGACTTCAACTGTACACTGTTTGTATTTTACCATATTCCCAGTCACGTTGCCATGGTTAAATGCGGTGGTTCGTGCTTTCAGTTTTGCGCCAATGCTGCCATCTATCCACGGTCTCTGGTTTGGGTAGGTTTTAATAGTCACCATGGGAACAACATCCCCTATACACATTCCTGATGAACTCATTCACCGTGTCCGTGTATATGTCAATGTTATTCTCAGAGGCTACCCAGAAAATATCCCAGTCCGCATGATCAAAACAATCTTGAAGCATGGATTCCAATTGGTCAGACCAGCGTTGAATAGACCTTAGCACGAGTACTTCCTGTTTGAGTTTCTGCCTATAGGAAGGGAGGAGCATAATGGAGTTGTGATCTGATTTGCCGAAGGGAGGGCGGGGGAGGGCCTTGTAGGCATCTCGAAAGGGGGAGTAGCAGTGATCTAATGTTTTTCCAGAGCGAGTACTACAGTCAATGTGTTGATAGAACTTCTGTAGCGTTTTCCTCAAATTTGCTTAGTTAAAATCCCCAGCTACAATAAATGCGTCCTCAGGATATGTGGTTTCCAGTTTGCACAAAGTCCAAAGTAGTTATTTGAGGGCCGTCATGGTATCGGCTTGAGGGGGAATATACACGGCTGTGACTATAACCGAAGAGAAATCTCTTGGGAGGTAATACGGTCGGCATTTCATTGTGAAGTATTCTAGGTCGGGTGAACAAAAGGACTTGAGTTTCTGTGTGTTATCACAATCACACCATGAGTAGTTAATCATGAAACATACACGACTGCCTTTCTTCTTCCCTGAGAGTTCTTTATTCCTGTCTGCGCGATGAACTGAGAACCCAGCTGGCTGTATGGACGTGGACAGTACATCCCGAGAGAGCCATGATTCTGTGAAACAGAGTATGTTACAGTCCCTTACATCTCTCTGGAAGGAGATCCTCGCCCTGAGCTCGTCTACTTTATTGTCCAGGCACTGAACATTAGCGAGTAATATACTCGGAAGCGGTGGATGGTGTGCAAGCCTCCTTAGTCAGACTAGAAGTCCACTTTGAATACCTCTTCTCCGCCGGTGGCATCTTGAAGCAGCCTCTGGGTGGTACGAACAAAGGATCCAATTCGAGAAAGTCGTATTCCTGGTCGTAATGCTGGTGAGTTACCGCCGCTCTGATATCCAAAAGTTATTTCCGGCTGTATGCAATAACACAAAAAACGTTTCTGGGCTAATAATGTAAGAAATAACACACACAAAAAAACAAAATACTGGAAAGTTGCTTAGGAGCTAGAAGCAGAGCTTCCATGTCTGTCGGCGCCATCTAGACACAACGATAGCTCTTGTCAAAAGTAGTGCACCATACACGGAATAGGGTGCCATTTGGGACACATGCGTGGTCTGAAGATGAGGTGGTGGTCTTTCCAGAGAGGCAGGATGAGAAGCTTAGTGAGGCTGGGTAATTTCCCCAGGGGGCCGGTCTACCTCCTGTAATTAACAGACAGAAAACAGGCTAAACTACTCACACTAAAGAAGAGCTCTTCATTCCTTCATGAATGTATCTCCAGATGTCAGATGAAAGACAGGACGTCATGCCAGTTTAGCAGCATATTAAAATATGAGTCCCCATTGACCTGATAGTAGCGGGGATCAGTTAATTAGGAGATAAAGTCCTACTCTAGACACCTTTTCAGCTCATTTGTCACCTGATTTCCTTAACAGAAGGCACATGTCAATAGCTGGTCCAGGTAAGTCATGACATACTGTAGCAGAGTCAACATGTACAGGACAGGCTACCAGAGTCAACATGTCCAGGACAGGCTACCAGAGTCAACATGTCCAGGACAGGCTACCAGAGTCAACATGTACAGTACAGGCTACCAGAGTCAACATGTACAGGACAGGCTACCAGAGTCAACATGTACAGGACAGGCTACCAGAGTCAACATGTACAGGACAGGCTACCAGAGTCAACATGTAGAGTACAGGCTACCAGAGTCAACATGTCCAGTACAGGCTACCAGAGTCAACATGTCCAGTACAGGCTACCAGAGTCAACATGTCCAGGACAGGCTACCAGAGTCAACATGTCCAGGACAGGCTACCAGAGTCAACATGTACAGTACAGGCTACCAGAGTCAACATGTACAGGACAGGCTACCAGAGTCAACATGTACAGTACAGGCTACCAGAGTCAACATGTACAGTACCAGCTACCAGAGTCAACATGTACAGGACAGGCTACCAGAGTCAACATGTACAGTACCGGCTACCAGAGTCAACATGTAGAGTACAGGCTACCAGAGTCAACATGTAGAGTACAGGCTACCAGAGTCAACATGTACAGTACAGGCTACCAGAGTCAACATGTACAGAACAGGCTACCAGAGTCAACATGTACAGAACAGGCTACCAGAGTCAACATGCACAGTACAGGCTACCAGAGTCAACATGTCCAGTACAGGCTACCAGAGTCAACATGTAGAGTACAGGCTACCAGAGTCAACATGTACAGAACAGGCTACCAGAGTCAACATGTACAGTACCGGCTACCAGAGTCAACATGTCCAGGACAGGCTACCAGAGTCAACATGTCCAGGACAGGCTACCAGAGTCAACATGTCCAGGACAGGCTACCAGAGTCAACATGTACAGAACAGGCTACCAGAGTCAACATGTACAGGACAGGCTACCAGAGTCAACATGTACAGGACAGGCTACCAGAGTCAACATGTACAGTACAGGCTACCAGAGTCAACATGTACAGTACCAGCTACCAGAGTCAACATGTACAGTACCGGCTACCAGAGTCAACATGTACAGTACCGGCTACCAGAGTCAACATGTACAGAACAGGCTACCAGAGTCAACATGTACAGGACAGGCTACCAGAGTCAACATGTACAGTACCGGCTACCAGAGTCAACATGTACAGTACAGGCTACCAGAGTCAACATGTCCAGGACAGGCTACCAGAGTCAACATGTACAGTACAGGCTACCAGAGTCAACATGTACAGTACAGGCTACCAGAGTCAACATGTACAGTACAGGCTACCAGAGTCAACATGTACAGTACAGGCTACCAGAGTCAACATGTCCAGGACAGGCTACCAGAGTCAACATGTACAGTACAGGCTACCAGAGTCAACATGTACAGTACAGGCTACCAGAGTCAACATGTACAGTACAGGCTACCAGAGTCAACATGTACAGTACAGGCTACCAGGGTCAACATGTACAGTACAGGCTACCAGAGTCAACATGTACAGTACAGGCTACCAGAGTCAACATGTACAGGACAGGCTACCAGAGTCAACATGTACAGGACAGGCTACCAGAGTCAACATGTACAGTACAGGCTACCAGAGTCAACATGTACAGGACAGGCTACCAGAGTCAACATGTACAGTACAGGCTACCAGAGTCAACATGCACAGTACAGGCTACCAGAGTCAACATGTACAGAACAGGCTACCAGAGTCAACACATGTACAGGACAGGCTACCAGAGTCAACATGCACAGTACAGGCTACCAGAGTCAACATGTACAGTACCAGCTACCAGAGTCAACATGTACAGTACCAGCTACCAGAGTCAACATGTACAGTACCAGCTACCAGAGTCAACATGTACAGTACCGGCTACCAGAGTCAACATGTACAGTACAGGCTACCAGAGTCAACATGTACAGTACAGGCTACCAGAGTCAACATGTACAGTACCGGCTACCAGAGTCAACATGTACAGTACAGGCTACCAGAGTCAACATGTACAGTACCGGCTACCAGAGTCAACATGCACAGTACAGGCTACCAGAGTCAACATGCACAGTACAGGCTACCAGAGTCAACATGTACAGTACAGGCTACCAGAGTCAACATGTACAGTACCAGCTACCAGAGTCAACATGTACAGGACAGGCTACCAGAGTCAACATGTACAGTACCAGCTACCAGAGTCAACATGTACAGGACAGGCTACCAGAGTCAACATGTCCAGGACAGGCTACCAGGGTCAACATGTACAGTACAGGCTACCAGAGTCAACATGTACAGTACCAGCTACCAGAGTCAACATGTACAGGACAGGCTACCAGAGTCAACATGTACAGTACCAGCTACCAGAGTCAACATGTACAGGACAGGCTACCAGAGTCAACATGTACAGGACAGGCTACCAGAGTCAACATGTACAGGACAGGCTACCAGAGTCAACATGTACAGTACCGGCTACCAGAGTCAACATGTACAGTACAGGCTACCAGAGTCAACATGTACAGTACAGGCTACCAGAGTCAACATGTACAGAACAGGCTACCAGAGTCAACATGTACAGTACAGGCTACCAGAGTCAACATGTACAGAACAGGCTACCAGAGTCAACATGTACAGTACAGGCTACCAGAGTCAACATGTACAGTACAGGCTACCAGAGTCAACATGTACAGTACCAGCTACCAGAGTCAACATGTACAGGACAGGCTACCAGAGTCAACATGTACAGTACAGGCTACCAGAGTCAACATGTACAGTACAGGCTACCAGAGTCAACATGTACAGTACAGGCTACCAGAGTCAACATGTGTGCACATCCAACCCACTGCCGTTCTGATTTGCCCTTTACTGATTCCTCTACACTGTCCCATCTCAATAAAACACAAAACCTTAAAACATAGAAGACATAAACATAAAAAAAGACTGACAGCAATGAAGTTTGCAAGAGCACATATAGATCAGTAACCAGAATATTAGCCCTGCAGTGTATAACCTGAATATTAGCCATGCAGTGAGTATTACAGTCTGACAGACACAGTCAGTAACCAGAATATTAGCCCTGCAGTGTATAACCAGAATATTAGCCCTGCAGTGAGTATTACAGTCTGACAGACACAGTCAGTAACCAGAATATTAGCCCTGCAGTGTATAACCAGAATATTAGCCCTGCAGTGTATAACCAGAATATTAGCCCTGCAGTGTATAACCAGAATATTAGCCCTGCAGTGAGTATTACAGTCTGACAGACACAGTCAGTAACCAGAATATTAGCCCTGCAGTGTATAACCAGAATATTAGCCCTGCAGTGAGTATTACAGTCTGACAGACACAGTCAGTAACCAGAATATTAGCCCTGCAGTGTATAACCAGAATATTATCCCTGCAGTGAGTATTACAGTCTGACAGACACAGTCAGTAACCAGAATATTAGCCCTGCAGTGTATAACCAGAATATTAGCCCTGCAGTGAGTATTACAGTCTGACAGACACAGTCAATAACCAGAATATTAGCCCTGCAGTGAGTATTACAGTCTGACAGACACAGTCAATAACCAGAATATTAGCCCTGCAGTGAGTATTACAGTCTGACAGACACAGTCAATAACCAGAATATTAGCCCTGCAGTGAGTATTACAGTCTGACAGACACAGTCAATAACCAGAATATTAGCCCTGCAGTGAGTATTACAGTCTGACAGACACAGTCAGTAACCAGAATATTAGCCCTTCAGTGTATAACCTGAATATTAGCGCTGCAGTGTATAACCAGAATATTAGCGCTGCAGTGTATAACCTGAATATTAGCGCTGCAGTGTATAACCTGAATATTAGCGCTGCAGTGTATAACCTCAATATTAGCGCTGCAGTGTATAACCTGAATATTAGCGCTGCAGTGTATAACCAGAATATTAGCGCTGCAGTGTATAACCAGAATATTAGCCCTGCAGTGTGTAACCAGAATATTAGCGCTGCAGTGTATAACCAGAATATTAGCGCTGCAGTGTATAACCTGAATATTAGCGCTGCAGTGTATAACCTGAATATTAGCGCTGCAGTGTATAACCTCAATATTAGCGCTGCAGTGTATAACCTGAATATTAGCGCTGCAGTGTATAACCAGAATATTAGCGCTGCAGTGTATAACCAGAATATTAGCCCTGCAGTGTGTAACCAGAATATTAGCGCTGCAGTGTATAACCTGAATATTAGCGCTGCAGTGTATAACCAGAATATTAGCGCTGCAGTGTATAACCTCAATATTAGCGCTGCAGTGTATAACCTGAATATTAGCGCTGCAGTGTATAACCAGAATATTAGCGCTGCAGTGTATAACCAGAATATTAGCGCTGCAGTGTATAACCTGAATATTAGCCCTGCAGTGTGTAACCAGAATATTAGCGCTGCAGTGTATAACCTCAATATTAGCGCTGCAGTGTATAACCTGAATATTAGCGCTGCAGTGTATAACCAGAATATTAGCGCTGCAGTGTATAACCAGAATATTAGCCCTGCAGTGTATAACCAGAATATTAGCGCTGCAGTGTGTAACCAGAATATTAGCGCTGCAGTGTTTTTACAGTCTTGTAAATCAGTATAAAAGTAGGACAAACTCAGTGATCTTGATGTTAGAGTGTCCGCCCTGAGATTGGAAGTTTGGGTATGACCATCCTTTTGGGATGACCCCGGCCGAGACACTAAAATTGTCTCTCTGCTTGGCACTCAGAATGAATCAGATGGGGTGGGGGTAATGCCCTGCGAAAGACTAGTGTCCTACCCAGGGGTTCTACTTGTACATGGAGCTGTCTCATGCTATGAAGTTGCCTCACACCCTGCAGTTCATTATGTGCTCTGACAAGGATTATTTGTATATGTCTGGGGTCTTTCTTCAATTCTGAGATCCAACCTGACTCAGATGAACCTGACTCATATAACCCTGACTTAGATAAACCTGACTTGGATAAACCTGACTTAGATGACTCCCCACACACACATGCTATCTATGGTCCCAGCTTGTGGCATGGCTCCCAGAACCCGTCAAGTTAACTAATGACAGAACCCTTCCGGTTAACCAATTACAGAACCCTTCCGGTTAACTAATTACAGAACCCTTCCGGTTAACTAATTACAGAACCCTTCCGGTTAACTAATTACAGAACCCTTCCGGTTAACTAATTACAGAACCCTTCCGGTTAACTAATTACAGAACCCTTCCGGTTAACTAATGACAGAACCCTTCCGGTTAACTAATGACAGAACCCTTCCGGTTAACTAATGACAGAACCCTTCCGGTTAACTAATGACAGAACCCTTCCGGTTAACTAATGACAGAACCCTTCCGGTTAACTAATGACAGAACCCTTCCGGTTAACTAATGACAGAACCCTTCTGGTTAACTAATGACAGAATCCATCCGGTTAACTAATTATAAATTGATTTGCATTTTAATGAGGGAAATAAGTATTTCACCCCTCTGCAAAACATGACTTAGTACTTGGTGGCAAAACCCTTGTTCGCAATCACAGAGGTCAGACGTTTCTTGTAGTTGCCCACAAGGTTTGCACACATCTCAGGAGGGATTTTGTCCCACTCCTCTTTGCAGATCTTCTACAAGTCATTAAGGTTTCGAGCCTGACGTTTGGCAACTCAAACCTTCAGCTCCCTCCACAGATTTTCTATGGGATTAAGGTATGGAGACTGGCTAGGCCACTTCAGGACCTTAATGTGCTTCTTCTTGAGCCACTCCTTTGTTGCTTTGGCCGTGTGTTTTGGGTCATTGTCATGCTGGAATACCCATCCACGACCCACTTCAATGGCCTGGCTGAGGGAAGGAGGTTCTTACCCAAGATTTGACGGTACATGGCCCCGTCCATTGTCCCTTTGATGCGGTGAAGTTGTCCTGTCCCCGTAGAAGAAAAACACCCCCAAAGCATAATGTTTCCACCTCCATGTTTGACAGTGGGGATGGTGTTCTTGGGGTCATAGGCAGCATTCCTTCTCCTCCAAACACGGCGAGTTGAGTTGATGGCGTAGAGCTTGATTTTGGTCTCATCTGACCACAACACTTTCACCCAGTTCTCCTCTGAATCATTCAGATGTTCATTGGCAAACTTCAGACGGGCCTGTATATGTGCTTTCTTGAGCAGGGGGACCTTGCGGGCGCTGCAGGATTTCAGTTCTTCACGGCGTAGTGTGTTACCAATAGTTTTCTTGGTGACTATGGTCCCAGCTGCCTTGAGATCATTGACAAGATCTTCCTGTGTAGTTCTGGGCTGATTCCTCATGATCATTGCAACTCCACGATGTGAGATCTTGCATGGAGCCCCAGGCCGAGGGACATTGACAGGTCTTTTGTGTTTCTTCCATTTGCGAATAATCGCACCAACTGTTGTCACCTTCTCACCAAGCTGCTTGGCGATGGTCTTGTAGCCCATTCCAGCCTTGTGTAGGTCTACAATCTTGTCCCTGACATCCTTGTAGAGCTCTTTGGTCTTGGCCATGATGGAGAGTTTGGAATCTGATTGATTGATTGCTTCTGTGGACAGGTGTCTTTTATACAGGTAACAAGCAGAGATTAGGAGCACTCCCTTTAAGAGTGTGCTCCTAATCTCAGCTCGTTACCTGTATAAAATACACCTGGGAGCCAGAAATCTTTCTGTTTGAGAGGGGGTCAAAAACTTATTTCCCTCATTAAAATGCAAATCAATTTATAACATTTTTGACATGCGTTTTTCTGGATTTTTTTGTTGTTATTCTGTCTCTCACTGTTCAAATAAACCTACCATTAAAATTATAGACTGACCATGTCTTTGTCAGTGGGCAAACGTCCAAAATCAGCAGGGGATCA
>NC_059200.1:13163422-13240922 GCF_020615455.1 Coregonus clupeaformis | reverse complement strand
TTACTGTTAATATTTATTGTTTATTTCACTTTTGTTTACTATCTACTTCACTTGCTTTGGCAATGTTAACACACGTTTCCCATGCCAATAAAGCCCTTAAATTGAAATTGAAATTGAATTGAGAGAGAGAGAAGAGCAGAGAGACAGGCAGAGAGAGAGAGAGAGAGAGAGAGAGAGAGAGAGAGAGAGAGAGAGAGAAAGAGAGAGAGGGAGAGAGAGAGAGAGAGAGAGAGAGAGAGGAGAGAGAGAGAGAGAGAGAGAGAGAGAGAGAGAGAGAGAGAGAGAGAGAGAGAGAGAGAGAAGAGCAGAGAGAGAGGCAGAGAGAGAGAGAGAGAGAAAGAGAGAGAGGCAGAGAGAGAGAGAGAGAGAGAGAGAGAGGCAGAGAGAGAGCAGAGAGAGAGAGAGAGAGAGAGAGAGAGAGCAGAGAGAGAGAGAGAGAGAGAGAGAGAGAGAGAGAGAGAGAGAGAGAGCAGAGAGAGGCAGAGAGAGAGAGAGAGAGAGAGAGAGAGAGAGAGAGAGAGAGAGAGAGAGAGAGAGAGGCAGAGAGAGAGGCAGAGAGAGAGAGAGAGAGAGAGAGAGACAGAGAGAGAGGCAGAGAGAGAGAGAGAGAGAGAGAGAGAGAGAGAGGCAGAGAGAGAGAGAGAGAGAGAGAGAGAGAGAGAGAGAGAGAGAGAGGCAGAGAGAGAGAGAGAGAGAGAGAGAGGCAGAGAGAGAGAGAGAGAGAGAAGAGCAGAGAGAGAGGCAGAGAGAGAGAGAGAGAGAGAGAGAGAGAGAGAGAGAGAGAGAGAGAGAGAGAGAGAGAGAGAGAGAGAGAGGTGTAACTACACATAAGGAATAATGGACATGGATTGTTTTATTGCCTAGTTGTTGAAAATGACAGTAATAGCTGTCTTGATTCTGTCAGTTTGGTTGGGTAGTTATTGTTGGTGTGAGGTGATAAAGGGTGTTTCAGAGTTGTTCACTAGAATAGGTCCCTTACGGTGAGTGTTTAAGTCTGATGGCTATACACCCAAAATCCCTGTGGACTTCTCCTGAGGGGATTATGGCTACAAGGACTCCTTCACAGAGGAGGGTTAAGATTCGTCCCCAATGGAACCTTATTCCCTATGTAGTGCACTGTCTCTCTCTCTGTGGAGTATCAGCTGAAATATGTCTCTCTCTCTGTAGAGTATCAGCTGAAATCTCTCTCTCTCTCTCTCTGTAGAGTATCAGCTGAAATATGTATCTCTCTCTGTAGAGTATCAGCTGAAATCTGTCTCTCTCTCTCTCTCTAGGGTATCAGCTGAAATCTGTCCCTCTCTCTCTAGGGTATCAGCTGAAATCTGTCCCTCTCTCTCTCTAGGGTATTAGCTGAAATCTGTCCCTCTCTCTCTCTAGGGTATCAGCTGAAATCTGTCTCTCTCTCTCTAGGGTATCAGCTGAAATCTGTCTCTCTCTCTCTCTCTAGGGTATCAGCTGAAATCTGTCTCTCTCTCTCTCTAGGGTATCAGCTGAAATCTCTCTCTCTCTCTCTAGGGTATCAGCTGAAATCTGTCTCTCTCTCTCTCTAGGGTATCAGCTGAAATCTGTCCCTCTCTCTATGGTATCAGCTGAAATCTGTCTCTCTCTCTGTAGAGTATCAGCTGAAATCAGTCTCTCTCTCTCTAGGGTATCAGCTGAAATCTGTCCCTCTCTGTGTGGAGTATCACCATAGCAACACCCACCTGTAGTATGCGTTCCAGCAGGTATATCTCACTGGTCATCCCCAAAGCCAACACCTCCTTTGGCCGCCATTCCTTCCAGTTCTCTGCTGCAAATGATTGGAACGAACTGCAAAAATCTCTGAAGCTGGACACTCTTATCTCCCTCACTAACTTTAAGCGTCAGTTGTCAGAGCAGCTCACCGATCACTGCACCTGTACACAGCCCATCTGTAATTAGCCCACCCAACTACCTCATCCCCATATTGTTATTTATTTTGCTCATTTGCACCCCAGTATCTCTATTTGCATATCATCTTCTGCACATCTATCATTCCAGTGTTAATACTAAATTGTAATTATTCTGCACTATAGCCTATTTATTGCCTTACCTCCATAACTTACAACATTTGCACACACTGTATATATATTTTCTGTTGTATTTTTGACTGTATGTTTTGTTTTACCCCATATGTAACTCTGTGTTGTTGTTTTTATCACACTGCTTTGCTTTATCTTGGCCAGGTCGCAGTTGTAAATGAGAACTTGTTCTCAACTGGCTTACCTGGTTAAATAAAGGTGAAATAAATTAATGAAAAACAACAGCAAGCAGCTGACACTGAGGAGTCCATAAACACAAACAACTTCTGTCAAAATTGGAAAAACTAAAAAGATCAAAGCAAGAAGATTTAGCGATACAAAATGGTGACATATGGACAACCCATTTTAAAACACTCTACAACACCGTTCAGATTGACACCAACGCAGAACAATGACAAATTCATGAGAAGTTGAATGGATTAGAAAAAGCTATAAAGGACAATCAAAATCCACTGGACTCCCCAATTACTGACCAGGAGCACTATAAGAAACTTCAGGCCCTCAAATTTAAAAATGCATGCAGACCTGATGGCATCCTAAATGAGATGCTCAAATTCACCAGTGCAAAATGTCAATTGGCTATATTAAAACTGTTTAATTTGATCCTGAGTATATTTTAATGAACAGTAACCTGGGGAAGGTTTTCTGTAGTATTATAAATGTAAGAGTTCTAAACTTCCTTAATAAGCTTCAATGTCTTGAGTAAAATCCAAATTGGATTTATACTAAAACATCGCACGACCGATCATATTTACACCCTGATAGATAAACATGTCCACCAAAATAATACCAAAATGTACGCTTGCTTTTGTCACGGATTCTGCCGAGACTTCGCTTCCTCCTGGCTCGGGCAGGCTTCGGCGTTCGTCGTCACCGGAGTACTAGCTGCTGCCGCTCTATGTTATATGTTTCTATGTTCACTTGATTGTTGTCTGTTGTTTTGCACCTGTTCCCCATTATGTTAGTTTGTCTGCCTATTTAACCTGTTCCCCATTATGTTAGTTTGTCTGCCTATTTAACCTGTTCCCCATTATGTTAGTTTGTCTGCCTATTTAACCTGTTCCCCATTATGTTAGTTTGTCTGCCTATTTAACCTGTTCCCCATTATGTTAGTTTGTCTGCCTATTTAACCTGTTCCCCATTATGTTAGTTTGTCTGCCTATTTAACCTGTTCCCCATTATGTTAGTTTGTCTGCCTATTTAACCTGTTCCCCATTATGTTAGTTTGTCTGCCTATTTAACCTGTTCCCCATTATGTTAGTTTGTCTGCCTATTTAACCTGTTCCCCATTATGTTAGTTTGTCTGCCTATTTAACCTGTTCCCCATTATGTTAGTTTGTCTGCCTATTTAACCTGTTCCCCATTATGTTAGTTTGTCTTCCTATTTAACCTGTTCCCGTCCACTGTTTGGTGTGCGTGTTTATTGTATGGTACGAGTGTCATTAGTGTGAGCGGGTTTTGCTCCTCCTGTGTTTGGAGGGTTTTCCTTGTATTTCTTTACTACTCAGTAAAGTGGATCTTCATCTCATTCTGTGTCCTGTGCTTGACTCTGGCCTACCGCATTCCACCGACATTCGTGACAGCTTTATCGACTTCCATAAAGCTTTTGATTTCTATTTGGCATACAGGTTCTACAAAGTTCCTGAAAGCGGTGTAGGTGCTTTCCAAGGCATGTTTCATGGTCTGTACGAACCTCTCCGGCCGGCCCGTTGATGATACGCCGCGGACCTGATGTGTTGTTCACCTGTAGGAATGTAGACATTTATTTTGCTGCGGTCCGTTGTCGGCCCGTTGTCGCTAACGAGTTGGAGTTTCGATTCCGAACCGACAAAACACTTCTCCAAGCTTCTCGATGGTCTTCTCTGCAGTAGTAGAGCGGATGGCCACTTGTTATGAGGATCCATGACCACGAGAAATATTCTGTCTTCAAATGGACCTGTGAAGTCTATGTGTACGCGTTGCCACGCCTCCTCTGGCCAATCCCACGCCTCCTCTGGCCAATCCCATGCCTCCTCTGGCCAATCCCACGCCTCCTCTGGCCAATCCAACGCCTCCTCTGGCCAATCCCACGCCTCCTCTGGCCAATCCCACGGATGAAGAGGTGCAAGTTGAGGTATGTCGCCAACCTTCTGAGGTACATGTTTTTGCTTTCTCTTCAATGCTTCCATCCAATCCAGGCTACCAGAAGTAGCTTTGTGTGCATTCCATAATAATGACCTGAGTGTAGCGGTTGCAACACTGGTTTCCTCAGCGAAGGCCGGAATGATAACTCTCCTCCCCCACAGCAGACAACTGGACTGTACTGACAGCTCAGTTCTCCTGGAAAGGCAAGGTTTCAGCACCGGAGCATCTCCTGCGGCTTTACCTTTGATGATGATGTCCATCACTTCAGATAACACCGGGTCGTTTTGTATATTTTTATGTTTATGATAACACCACAATTGTTTGAAGTAGAAGATGTCCACATGACTCTGGTTTGACCACGGGCAACATGGAAAAGTCCATCTGCGTTGCAGTGCAGTTCTGATGTTGTAGGTTTGTGCTGACAACAACAAAGCCACCCCTTCCTTCTTTCTTCTTGCTGGCAGCAGTGACGGAAACCCAGTATGTGGTCAAAAGATGCTCATCAGCGGATGATGATCTGTAAGGGTGAACTTCCTCCTGTAAGGGTGAACTTCCTCCTGTAAGGGTGAACTTCCTCCTGTAAGGGTGAACTTCCTCCTGTAAGGATGAACTTCCTCCTGTACAGATACTGGTGAAACTATGCCTAGGGCTTATCGTTCTATTTGTACGTAGTTAATTTCTGCTTTGTTCAATGTCCGATGCGAAAGCGATCGGCTGCTCTTCACCTGAAGGCATGATATGGGACTAGCATCTCAAGCTAGTTGTGCAATGACAGGTCGAAGTCAGTGCCTCAGATTTCAGTAGTGTTTTCCCTTTTTCACTAATGTTTCCTCGCATTGTTTCTGTCCATTTCCATGTTTTGTCCTGACAACACAGGGTTAACTGTGACTTTAAATATCCAGATTCCACCATCCTTCTTAAGGACTGGTATGATGGGTGTTGCCCATTCACTCAAGCAGACCATGACTGATTTAAGCATGCAAATCTTGGTGGGGCAAAAAAAGAAAGTGAGATGCCAGCAAAGCCACAACACAACACAACACTAAACGATACATTAATTGCACTATAACGGTGACAAACGGTGCCCACAAACTGTTAGGGCCTCCATAAAGCTGTCCCAACACCTTACCACTGCTACACCTGGCTATCAGAGGAGCCTTGTCTGGCAGCGAAACAGTTCATTCCGAGTTGGATGAAAGTTCAAAACGTATTTTTCAGTCGTAGCTCGTTTTTCCCGAGTTCCCAGTTGTCTTGAACTACTTCAGTCAGATTTTGCAGTTCCGAGTTAACAGTTGTTTTGACGCGGCACAAATCATGCTTCATTGACAGCATGACCAATGTTGAATGTTTATAATTTTAAACTTGGAAAAGAGACCCTTAATCTTAGACTTGAGACCACACACCCACGCTTTGCAATGCTTGCAGTTAGCCACTGATTCCTTCCAAACTACTCATTGTTGAATTTGCGATTTCCAACTTGTTGTGTAATGTTTATGTCCAATGGCCGATGAGCACCGATACGTTTGATCTATAATTTCTCTTCATTATTTCTCTTCATATAACAAGGATTAAAAAGGATTTGCCAGTAGATTGTCGACTTGATTCTTGATGACGACTGCTAGCTAAGATTTTGAAAGTATGACGTTGACACGATCAGTCCAATCAAAGCTACTGTAAATACAACGTGATTTGACGTCATTCTATCTGTGGCCAATGACCTTGAGCCTTCTTAGATGGGCACTTCTAATGTAACTCTATGGCAGCACCCAAGTGGCTTGAATTTTCGAGCTCTCCCGTACATTTTGCGGTGACGTAGTGTCGCCATGAGTGACAGAACACTGAGCCAATCACGGCGCAACGCTCCGTATTTTCCACTGGTTGTCCCACCACCACAGAAAGCACTGAGCTAGGCTGAAATACCTGCATTTTGGAGCTGCCTTATTCAAGAAAAAACAAAAGAGACCATGTTTGTATGCAGCTTTATTAACTCAATAGTATATATATTTTTTCACATTGTTTGCAAACTGATATGTGACACGTTTTAATGCCAAAATAACATACAAAACATGTGGTGCTTAGCCCTGAATGACGGGTCGCCTTTGAAGCTGACTGGCTCCAGTACTTTGTTCTTGACTAAAGCCTCCAAGTCAGCCTCAACTTTTGGTCTGATAGCACAAGGTACAGGTTGTGCATTCAGAAACGTTGGTTTGCTGTCTGGCTTAATGCTAAGCTTCACTGTAATGTATTTAATGCTTCCCAGCTCTCCATTAAATACTCCTCCATGTTTCTTTAAGATGGCGGGTAGGCCTTAGTCTCCATGTGTCATTGTATGCAATGATGGCCAGTCCAGTGTGATTTTTCTCCAGCCCCAGTAGTGATTGATAGTCTCCTTTCCTGACGTAGTGGCAGCTTTTCAGTTTGTCCTTTTTAACTGAACTGTGACATCAGTGACGCCTCTCACGGTGACAGATTCACCTGTGTAAGTCTTTAACACGATGTGCGCTGGCTGAAGTGGAAGTTGTGTCTGACACGAGATACCGCTGCCCCTGTGTCGATCAGAGTATGATACCGCTGCCCCTGTGTCGATCAGAGTATGATACCGCTGCCCCTGTGTCGATCAGAGTATGATACCGCTGCCCCTGTGTCGATCAGAGTATGATACCGCTGCCCCTGTGTCGATCAGAGTATTATACAGCTGCCCCTATGTCGATCAGAGTATTATACCGCTGCCCCTGTGTTGATCAGAGTATTATACCGCTGCCCCTGTGTTGATCAGAGTCTGTGAGGGGAGTTGGGTGGTCAGAAATCCCACTCATCGCTCACGGAGCAGTGCTCATTTCCAACCGCTCCGCTAAAAACCACTCCTCGCTCATAGGAGAAAAAAACTGCCGCTCCAACTTCAAAATCTCAATTTAACCAACACCCATCTATTTTTGTGCCTACCTGGACCTACCATTTGGTTTTGAAGTATTGAAACCAAACCCTATGATTTAAATGAAAAGTATTTTAATAAACAACATGAAAAGGTGACAGTAAGAAGCGCTCATCATTTGAAACAGGCTACATGTCGTATTAAACAGCATATAAACACTCTAAATAGGTCAGGAGACAGACAGGGAGCCTAAGAACGAAAGAAAATGAATTATTTAGGCTATATTATTATTGATATTATTTCAAGGCTAAAGCCTACACAGAAATACATTGTGAAACATTAGCGAGAGCAACACAATAGACTGGTAGGGACATAAATCGCTCAGCATTTAAACAACATTTAATTGTATTAAATCATTATAGTCTATACATTGTGCATACAGTCTGTGACTTAGAATTAAATACAAATTAAACGGAAAATGCCTCATTAGGCTCAGTGCCGTTGAATTCATTTTTAGAAACAGGAGTTTGGCTGGAGTCTGTGGCTTCAGGCTCATGCGATGGTGCCTGGAGAGCCGGTCAGCAGCGGTGAATACCCTCACCGTGCTTGCACAGCCACTGGGGATGCTAAACACCCTTCGGGACACTCTTGCCAGGCTGGGCAGGGATGCTGAGTTTTTTTAATTTTTTTTATATAGGTAGACCTAAAGGTTTTTAGGCAAAATAACCCAATCAAAATTTGAAAGCTCCTTCAAAGAGGTAATATGCCAGGCCTATTGGGCCAAAATTAATGATAGCCTATTGTATAGATAATAGAATGAAAACGAACGAAATTTTTAAGAGATCTGATTTTTTGGTCTATAAATACTTTGCTACAATGACACATTTAGCTAGCTACCCAGCTCCTTCCTTTCTGTTAGCATGTGCATGTAGTAAGTACACCATCATGCTTCCGGGGATACGTGTCTTTTCAGATTCCACAATGATTCTTTAGTTTACTACATAACCAAACTCCATCTCTTGCTCTTAGTCCTCATCCATGTAAATGTCACCTTGATTTTGCACCAGTGTGTTTTATCAGTTTCTTTATGGAAATATATAGTGAACTCCATGACAGTAGCTAAAGCAAGGGGCTATAGCAGCGCACAAGTAGACTACAAATGCATGCTGGGATGGCGTGCCCTGAGCTCATGAATTGAGCGCTACTCGGAGTGCTACTGGAGCAAAATTGGAGCGGGCGAGAAAGCTCACTCCACTTCAGCTCCTCTCTGCTCGAGTCTTCTTGGGTATGACGCTACAAGCTTGGCACACCTGTATTTGGGGAGTCTATCCCATTCTTCTCCGCAGATCCTCTCAAGCTCTGTCAGGTTGGATGGGGAGCGTCGCAGCAAAGCTATTTTCTGGTCTCTCCAGAGATGTTCGATCGGGTTCGATGGCATTCAGGCCAAAGAGTTCAATCTTGGTTTCATCAGACCAGAGAATCTTGTTTCTCATGGTCTGAGAGTCCTTTAGGTGCCTTTTGGCAACTCCAAGCGGGCTGTCATGTGCCTTTTACTGAGGAGTGGCTTCCGTCTGGCCACTCTACCATAAAGGCCTGATTGGTGGAGAGCTGCAGAGATGGTTGTCCTTCTGGAAGTTTCTCCCATCTCCACAGAGGAACTCTGAAGCTCTGTCAGAGTGACCATCGGGTTCTTGGTCACCTCCCTGACCGAGGCCCTTCTCCCCCTGATTTCTCAGTTTGGCCGGGCGTCCAGCTCTAGGAAGAGTCTTGGTGGTTCCAAACGTCTTCCATTTAAGAATGATGGAGGCCACTGTGTTCTTGGGGACCTTCAATACTGCAGAAATGTTTTGGTACCCTTCCCCAGATCTGTGCCTTCCACCTTATGGCTTGGTTTTTGCTCTGACATGCTCTGTCAACTGTGGGACCTTATATAGAGAGGTGAGTGCCTTTCCAAGTCATGTCCAATCAATTGAATTTACCACAGATGGACTCCAATCAAGTTGTAGAAACATCTCAAGGGTGATCAATGGAAACAGGATGCACCTGAACTCAATTTTGAGTCTCATAGCAAAGGGTCTGAATACTTATGTATATAAAGCGTTTATTTGTAAAAAAATAAATAATAATAATACATTTGCAAAAATGTCTAAAAACCTGTTTTTGCTTTAAATTAAGAAAAAATAAATCATCAATTTTAGAATAAGGCTCTAACGTAACAACATGTGGGAAAAGGAATACAGGTCTGAATACATTCCGAAGGCACTGTACTCTTGTGTCGCTCTCCATACGCACCAGTTTCCCCTCTAGTAAGGCAGAGACATAGTAGCCGTGCGGCCCCCCAGCAAGTCGGTGTATTCAGTGTGACGGCCTCCTCTAGTTCCATGGACCCACTACTCTACTGGACTCTACTGTATTGTGCTGTGGAAATACTGAAAGGAAATATTTCACCAAAACTACCAGTTATTGCTAAAAGGTTTTAGGTTCCACAGAACAAATCAGGAAGAGGGAGAATCAGTGACAATGTTTGCGGCTGCATTAAATAAACTATCAGAGCACTGAGTTTAACGCTGTTCTAAAGTACACCTTCAGAGACAGACTAGTGTGTGGGCTACGGAGTGAAACAATATCCCCATACGTTTTATTACCTGGCCTGTCTTGGCTGTAGTGGGTTTGTTAGCAAACCAAATGTCCCTGCCCCCATAACACACACACACACAAAAAAAAATTATGCACAATTCAGACCGTTTCTTTCTGAGCGCCACTGCTCAATACTTCCATCAAACTATTCAATGTTATCAACAATTTCAGACATTTTTTTCGCTTCTCAAAAGGCTCCTGATTGTCACTCACTTCAATATTGTCCTCAACCACTGCAAGGTTCTGTTCTGCCACGACAACATTTTCCTCAGTCATGTGATCTTCATTCACTTCACACACTGATGTTTCATCCTCAATTTCGCTAATTTAGCTGTTTTTAATTCCAATGTTCGTCTCATCAGTTGAATAAATGTAATTTCCTTTACTCACTCTATATTCCTCCCGTTTTAATTACGTTGTTTTCCGCTCCGACGTCCGTCTCGAATGTATTGTGAATGTAAGGCCTGCATTTACAAATCAAGCATGAATTCATTACAGGCCTGAGGATATTTCAGTTAGCATTGGTTTGTATTCCAACAGTGAACCTTTCGAAAGGCCTAATTGGCATATTTTGTAGTTCTCTAGTCTCTAGTTATTCATGCTGAGGGAGTTACAAGGGGAGCGAGGTTAGGGTTCTCTACCTCTCTCTCTCCCTCTCTGTGTGTGTGCTTGTGCGTGCGCGTGCGCGTGCTTGTGCCTGCGTGCGTGTCTGAGGGGGAGGGGAAGTATTTTTTATATTATTTACCATATTATTGGTTGTTCACTTTGACATTTACACCCATATGTACCATTATAACTTATGAGACATACAGGAAATTACGCCATGTGTTTAATTAAATATTGGCTTTGGAGAGAAATGCACCTGTTGAAGAGTTGATGTTCATTTGTGTTTAAATCAATATCTGCCAGATGTGATGAGGTGGTGCCATGTGTTACTGTCGCAACGTGGAGCTATGCGGATGTTCTACAGGATGTTTTTTTGTCTGAGAGATAGCTACATTCATAGGTCGACCTTACAATTGTGGATATAGCATATCATTGAATCTTCTAATAATATAGCCTGCCATTTATGCTAATTTGTTTTCTTATTTGTTTATGCAGATATTGTTTGTTTGGGCAGATATTGTTCCATTCGTGGGTAGATTGTTCATGGAGTGTGATTGTGAATGTAGCTACTTACGTCACACAGGAAGGACAGGGAAAGAAACATATCAACATTTAAGGTTGCATTGTGATCCCTAAAGCAGCGTGCTGCGCTGTCCGTGGTGCTGAACACACCGCGTTCCTTCCTCAACTCTTCGTTGTTCTAGCGTCTAGTTTCTAAGCGCTCTGTTCCGTTCATGCACCAGAAATAGGTGAGACGACATTGTGCCCAATACTACACCCGTGTTTATGCACAGGTGTAGTGTGTTTATACAGAGATTGTCACCTACCTTACTCTGCCGTTTGAATTCGTTCTGGACAACACTGATGACGGGAATCTGAAGAGCTGACGCGATGAATTCCAACTTCACCAGTTCGTCCCTGGTCTGAGGAAAAGCCATCATAGCAGAAACTCCTTGGACTATAACAGTATGACAAACACTCTGTAGAAACGACATGGGGTCTTCACACACAGAGGAAGACGAGAAGGAGAAAGCGGGTAATTCCCCGAGCCCCGCTTCCACAGCCATCACCACCTCCAGTGAGAGATTATATGGTAACAGACCGACCATGCGGTTCAACGTCTCCATGGCTAATATGATAGAGTCCCTCGGCATGAACACACGACTCTCACTCTCCACCTGTTTGTACATATTTTTACTTTTAGTCCCCCGGTCTCTGTGTTGGTTGTTCCCCGTGCCTTTAGTCCGTAGGCTGCGTAAACCGTGGTCATTAACACTTTTGCTAATCTTTTCCAACTGTCTCTCCGCTGCCTCCCTCGAGCCTCCGTCCGTGTCCCATTCATCCACGGGGACAAGGGGTTCTTTCTTGCCCCTGAAGGTGGGATCGTGACGGAAGAGCCGCGGCTGTAAGTGCAGAGCCCCAACGCGCACCGTGTGACCGATCCGTTTGAGAATCTGACAGGGCTGCGGGTGGGAGAGACATTCTGGAATCAGAAAGCAGAGCAGCAATGTGCACGGTGCGAGAAAAGGAAGCCGCACACACCGACCAAAGGCACCCCAAATCCTGAGCCCAATCATTACTCAGACAGAGCCTTCCAACCGCACCGAAAAACGGAGCTCCACTCGTTCCCCTGCCCCCCCGTGATGTCCCCGCGCAGCACCGGTTTAATCTCCACTCCCTTCTAATAAATATCCCGGACAGAGCAAAGTTGTGCGCTTTTTCACCAACAGGCGCGAGAGCGGCCACAACTACTGCACAGACACAGAAATCTTCACCAAAAACGCAGCTTTTCATCTCCAAAGCTTTTCATTATATATTTTTAAAAAATCTAATTATAAAACATATCGAGTATTCCATTTGGTTTCACATATCCATCCCAATGTAGGTCAATGGACAACAACATAAGAAAAACTATTCACATCTGCGAATGATGGACACAAGCTACTGCACATAGTTACAGTTATGGTATTATTCATATCCATGACTTATAGTTAGGTTCTCTCTCAATTTCCGTTAGTAAAATACATTTACTTCCAAAAATGTATTCCAATATCATCTATTTGATCTTCAGAAAAAAAAAACATCTGGTATTCTCTTTATCCTGTAGTCCCTCGGTCTCTCTCCGAATATCCGCGCTCTTAACCCTGAGACCATGCGCTTTACGGTAAAAAATGAAACCGGTAATTTCCGGGCAGACTGCAGCTGAAAAAAGAAAAACTCCAGTCACTCTCCCTCATCATGAGTATGCTTCAAGGAACCAACCACATAAAATTACACACCGCATTAGTGTGTGTGTGTGTTTGTGTTTAATTCTCCTAGAGCTTTTAAGGTGTTTGTAAAAACGAAATATTTCATTAATAAGGCTAATTATAGTGGAGATGATAGTAAAGCTACAGATGCCATATCTTAATTAGATCATCCTGTTGTTGCAGGAATTGTCCTGCACAGCAGGAAATGCAAACATGTGGTATATTCGAGGTTTAAAAAGGCCTCTAAAGTTTGTAATTCAGACTATAATCCACTTAATAACTCACATAATTCTGTTGCCTCAGGATTATTTCCTGCTGTGAGAAACTGGGTAAAATTAATATACGGCATCTGTGGACCCTCTTGAGTTCAGGTAATATGATATTTGTGATGGTCTGCCAAGAGGTCTAGTACAGTAAGTGAAGAACCTGCTTAGTCTGAATGGTTCTTCAGATACATGGTATACCTAATGTTCCTCTTAACGTCCTGCCCAGGGGGAGTACTTTTACATCAAGCTGCCTCATGCAGAAACAGCTCCTGCCCTATGGGCCTATTTGGCTCAGACCAGGCTACTTTTTAATGCTCATCTCAGTAAGGAGCGAGGGACAATCCAAGGAAGGAGATATCAGATGATTGATTGCTCTAATCGATCTCACATTTAGAACCATGGGGTGAAAAGCTGGCTGGCAATATGCAGAGTATAAGACGCAAGAGAGTGATCGGCCAGGCAAGGAGTTGTGGTGGTGGTGATACATAGTGCATACATAATAATATTAAAATAGCATAGAAATAAAATAATGATGTAGGAGAAGAGGACAGTAGAAGAGAGGACAATAGAAGAGAGGACAATAGAAGAGAAGAGAGGAGAAGAGAAGAGAAGAGAAGAGAGGAGAGGAGAGGAGAGGAGAGGAGAGGAGAGGAGAGGAGAGGAGAGGAGAGGAGAGGACAGGACAGGACAGGACAGGACAGGACAGGACAAGACAAGACAAGACAAGACAAGACAAGACAAGACAAGACAAGACAAGACAAGACAAGACAAGACAAGACAAGACAAGACAAGACAAGACAAGACAAGACAAGACAAGACAAGACAAGACAAGACAAGACAAGACGAGACGAGACGAGACGAGACGAGACGAGACGAGACGAGACGAGACGAGACGAGACGAGACGAGACGAGACGAGACGAGACGAGACGAGACGAGACGAGACGAGACGAGACGAGACGAGACGAGACGAGACGAGACGAGACGAGACGAGACGAGACGAGAAGAGAAGAGAAGAGAAGAGAAGAGAAGAGAAGAGAAGAGAAGAGAAGAGAAGAGAAGAGAGAGGACAGACGAAGCGATAATATAATGATGTGGGAGGAGAGGAGAGGAGAGGCAGTAGCAGCAGATTATGTGGAGCTGTAGCAACAGATTATGTGGAGCTGTAGCAGGACCATACCAAGCGGTGATGCAGCCTTTCAAGATGCTCTCAATGGTGCAGTTGTAGAACATTTTGAGAATCTGTGGGCCCATTCCAAATATTTTCTGCCTCCTGAGGAGGAGCTGCCGTGCCCTCATCAGGTCTTTAGTGATTTGGACACTGAGGAACTTGAAGCTCTTGATCCACTGCAGGCCTGTCGATGTGGGGCGGGCGTGCTGTAGTCCATGATCAGCTCCTTTGTCTTGCTGACTTTGAGGGAGAGGCTGTTGTCCTGGCACCACACTGCCAGGTCTCTGACCTATAAACTGCCATCATCGTCATCAGTGATCAGCGCTACCACCGTCGTGTCGTCAGAAAACTTGATGATGGTGTTGGAGTCATGCAAGGCCACGCAGTCGTGGGTGAACAGGGAGTACAGGAGGGGACTAAGCACACATCCCTGAGGGGCCCCTGTGTTATCAGCGTGGCGGATGTGTTGTTGCCTACCCTCACCACCTGGGGGGCGGCCCGTCAGGAAGTCCAGGATCCAGTTGCAGAGGGAGGTGTTCAGTCCCAGGGTCCTGAGCTTAGTGATGAGCTTGGAGGGGACTATGGTGTTGAATGCTGAGCTGTAGTCAATGAACAGCATTCTTACGTAGGGTGTTCCTTTTGTAAAAGGTGGGTGAGGACAGTGTGGAGTGCAGGAGAGATTATGTCATCTGTGGATCTGTTGGGGCAGTAAGCAAAATGGAGTGGATCCAGTGTGTCTGGGATGATGGTGTTGATGTCAGCCATGACCAGCCTTTCAAAGCATTTCATGGCTATAGATGCGATAGTCATTTTATTATCTGTTCTATCCATCTCCTGTTCTCTCTCTCTCTCTACATATTTTGTTTATTTTCTTTCCATCACAACAACATTCACTTTGTGTGTGTATCGACTTCTTGGATAAATGTATCTTCTTGTTCAATAGTCTGCCTCCCTGTCACTCACTCAACTGTTTCAGTATGCAACTTTGTATTGGATGTTCCAGTATACCATTTAAAGTGTTCCCCAGACATCCCTGATGTGAGATAGAATAGGTGCTGAATTGAATTACATTTAGAATGCATGCACCTTCGCAGCTGCAATTTCAGAATACACTTTGTCTCTGTCTAAAAGGGCACCCTATTTCATAGGGCTCTGGTCAAAAGTAGTGTCTCCCATGTAAGTGAGTTCCAGTTTCACTTTGACCTGAACCCAGAGATGTCTGCAGCATCATTGTACATCGCATCACAATCTAATATATAAACTATGTGTTTCAGTGAGCTAACTCAGATGCTGTAGAGGATAGGGGAGGGGCTAGGGGAGGGGCTAGGGGAGGGCATTACTTTGCCTAAATTGAGAATACCCTCTTTTTGCAGATATATTGTAACTTCCATTAATGTAATTGTCTGCATCACTTCCAATCCCCCATATGGTTTTTTTCTCTCGCATATATATATATATATATATAGTTGAAGTCGGAAGTTTACATTCACTTAGGTTGGAGTCATTAAAACTCATTTTTCAACCACTCCACAAATGTCTTGTTAACAAACTATAGTTTTGGGAAGTCGGTTAGGACATCTACTTTGTGCGTGACATAAGTAATTTCTCCAACAATTGTTTACAGACAGACTATTTCACTTATAATTCACAGTATCACAATTCCAGTGGGTCAGAAGTTTACATACACTAAGTTGACTGTGCCTTTAAACAGCTTGGAAAATTCCAGAAAATGATGTCATGACTTTAGAAGCTTCTGATAGGCTAATTGACATCATTTGAGTCAATTGGAGGTGTACCTGTGGATGTATTTCAAGGCCTACCTTCAAACTCAGTGCCTCTTTGCTTGACATCATGGGAAAATCAAAAGAAATCATTCAAGACCTCAGAAAAAAATTGTAGACCTCCACAAGTCTGGTTCATCCTTGGGAGCAATTTCCAAACGCCTGAAGGTACCACGTTCATCTGTACAAACAATAGTACGCAAGTATAAACACCATGGGACCACGCAGCCGTCATACCGCTCAGGAAGGAGACGCGTTCTGTCTCCTAGAGATGAACGTACTTTGGTGCGAAAAGTGCAAATCAATCCCAGAACAACAGCAAAGGACCTTGTGAAGATGCTGGAGGAAACAGGTAGAAAAGTATCTATATCCACAGTAAAACGAGTCCCATATCGACATAACCTGAAAGGCTGCTCAGCAAGGAAGAAGCCACTGCTCCAAAACCGCCATAAAAAACCCAGACTACGGTTTGCAACTGCACATGGGGACAAAGATCGTACTTTTTGGAGAAATGTTCTCTGGTCTGATTAAACAAAAATAGAACTGTTTGGCCATAATGACCATCGTTATGTTTGGAGGAAAAAGGGGGACGCTTATAAGCCGAAGAACACCATCCCAACCGTGAAGCACGGTGGTGGCAGCATCATGCTGTGGGGGTGCTTTGCTGCAGGAGGGATTGGTGCACTTCACAAAATAGACGGCATCATGAGGAAGGAAAATTATGTGGATATATTGAAGCAACATCTCAAGACATTAGTCAGGAATTTAAAGCTTGGTCGCAAATGGGTCTTCCAAATGGACAATGACCCCAAGCATGCTTCCAAAGTTGTGGCAAAATGGCTTAAGGACAACAAAGTCAAGGTATTGGAGTGGCCATCACAAAGCCCTGACCTCAATCCTATAGAAAATGTGTGGTCAGAACTGAAAAAGCGTGTGCGAGCAAGGAGGCCTACAAACCTGACTCAAATCAAATCAAATTTTATTGGTCACATACACGTGTTTAGCAGATGTTATAGCGGGTGTAGCGAAATGCTTGTGCTTCTAGCTCCGACAGTGCAGTAATATCTAACAATTTCACAACATATACCCAATACACACAAAAAAAAGTAAGGAATGGGATTTAAGAACATATACATATATGTACATGCAATGACAGAGCGGCATGGACTAAGATACAGAATAATATTATAGAATAGAATGAGGTATATACATATGAGATGAGTAGTGCAAGATATGTAAACATTATTAAAAGTGACTAGTGTTCCATTTCTTAAAGTGGCCAGTGATTTCAATAGGCAGCAGCAGCCTCTAATGTGCTAGTGATGGCTATTTAACAGTCTGATGGCCTTGAGATAGAAGCTGTTTTTCATTCTCTCGGTCCCAGCTTTGATGCACCTGTACTGACCTCGCCTTCTGGATGATAGCGGGGTGAACAGGCAGTGGCTCGGGTGGTTGATGTCCTTG
Organism: Coregonus clupeaformis; assembly: GCF_020615455.1. NCBI lineage: Eukaryota > Metazoa > Chordata > Actinopteri > Salmoniformes > Salmonidae > Coregonus > Coregonus clupeaformis. Next base: position 13,223,694 of record NC_059200.1, on the reverse strand, counting down.
ATTATCTTTTTGGCCTTCCTGTGACATCGGGTGCTAAATGTGTCTTGGAGGCCAGGTAGTTTGCCCCCGGTAATGCGTTCGGCAGACCGCACCACCCTCTGGAGAGCCCTTTGGATGTGGGCGGTGCAGTTGCCGTACCAGGCGGTGAAGATAAACAACATTCCATAATCCTAATACACTACATTTCCCCCCTTCGAGACTAACTAAAAGTCTCGAAAACAAACAGAATAGGATTATGACCAGTAACAATTTATCTTATTGAATATCTTTAACATTAAACCAAAAACATTCTCCTCTAGAGTGTAAATACCTTTCTATGAAATATGAATAACTGTTTATGAAGTGTGAATACATTACTATGAAATATGAACAAATCTTTATGGAGTGTGAGAGCGAAAAAACCTGTCCGGCAGCCATCTTTCCAGATATCCATCCATCAATCAAGACAGTAAAATTCTCTCACGGTCCCTCTGCCCCAGGCAACCACCTAGATACTCCAGATAAACTCATAAACCATGTAAATGCATTTGAAACTATGATGCAATTAAATACACATGTAAGCCCCTGCAAACAAAATACTATCCAAAAAATGTCCACTCTAAGGCTGGTCAACCCATTGGACCCTACAGTGGACCTCTCCCTGCCTAGACTCCCTGTCCCTAACCATCAACGAAATAAACAAAAATATCTAAGATCCCCACATGTATCCAATAACATCAAATATCATTCTACAAAAATTAATACCTAAGAATATGACACAAATTATGTATTACACATGCAAATATGTCTATATTTCATTGCAGACACTGGAATGTAGTCCACTACACTTCATCTCCCCGTAGTCTCGGCTTCCAATGGATTGTTGATGATGGAATGGGAACCTTTCCACACCCTCCTTGTTTCATCTCCTCCAGTCATTGTCCTTTCACATTGTCCTTGTTTGAGTATTTCAATCTCCACATATTCCCCCAAATGCTTCTGGAAGAAAAGAAAAGACCAAACAGTATCTTTTGCAAAACAACACTTTCAAATTGAACATCAATATCAACTAAGAATATAAAAATGATATATAAATGATATCAATTAAGAATATAAAAATGATATATAAATGATGTATGAATCACATTATCCTATTCCCCCCTTTGATTCATAAAATCATACTAAAAATCACACTAATATTGAAAAAAAAAAAAAAAAAAATTTTTTTTTTTAAATGATCAAATAATCAAAAAGGATATTTATCCATTAGTACTCCATCCAGACCCCCTTGTCCATCTTCATCCAGATCAGGAACAGTCAACAACGGCATCTGAGTGTTGTCTGCAGGCATCACAACACCAAATCATCTTAAAATCATAGCTTTCGCAAAGGTCAGTAACAAAGTACAAAAGCAAAACATCACACACAACGCTATCAGAGCTGCAACTAAAATCTGAACCATCACTGCTCCTATTGGGCCTAACTGATCTTGCAACCAAGACTTCGCTGACCATCCAGCTCCTTCAGATCTACCAAATGTATCCCTTATATTCTTCAACGCATCTATAACACTCGTGATATTATCGGAACTATCTGGGATCAAAGTATAACAATCATCCCCCGTCAGATTCATAGCCAAACATAAGCCACCTTGTTTTGCCAAAATATAGTCAAGAGCCATGTCATGTTTCAACAGCGTCAGTCTGTGACTTCTTTGAGTATTTGACAGAAGGTTAAACCCTCTTATTGTTTCATTCGCAAACCCCTGCAAAGTATATGTAATATTATCAATATGATCTGCCAAAAATGTTACACCATACCATGGAAAAAGACCGAGTCCCCACTTCTTTCCCAGACTTATTCTCCAATGGTAGGCTTCAAGACTATGAAACGTAGCCATGTCTCTTTTCACCCTATTTTCAACTCTAGTTTCAGATTGATCTGTGGTCGGTGCTACCCCTCTTTTAATAGTAAAAGCCTCATATGGAAGCTTCAACGTCGACATGTAACAACATCCTGTCCATCCATAGGGTAAGAATATATATGCTTTATCACCACAAACCCACCAAATATCTCTAAAATTCCCAATAGTTACATTGCCAGGCAAAAGTTGATCTTTCACCATCAAAGTCCTGCTCTTCTTACTACCTGGTACATAAAAAGTTACATTATATTTGTCATCTCTAATCTTATGTTCATGCTTATCCAAAGTCATCATATAATCATCACAATCTGATATTCCCATGAACATACCCTTTACATCATATGTTTTATTAGAACAAAAACAACTTTTAGCCCTCACTGCTTTCACCTCAAATGCTTCAGGGTTCGCTGTTACCTGACTTTCCTTACCATCTAACAAATTCACATAGGGTAATTCATTTAACCAAGAACACCTAAACCTAGGCTTAAACAAATGTTTTGACAACGACATTACTTTATCTGTCAATGCTCGTTGCTGATACAACAGCCATGACAACGCATAGGACTGACACACACTTGATAGCGGTTGAGCGACCGTCTCTAAAATGGAACCCCACGTCTCTGGTGCTGGAATTCTCAACAGACATGGACCCTCAAGATTCCTCACTGATCTTACAGAATGAGTTAACTGCTGGAACCAAAGATTTCTCCCTGCCCATTCATCTTTAATCTTCAAAATAGACGAATCAAATCCATATGCTTTCCATTTAGCTTCTCTTTTCCCTAACGAGCGGTATTGATCAGATGTATCTTCTGATGTTATGTTGAACCCAAAGACCTCATCCTGTACCTCCATGATATTATCTTGTACTATTTCAGATGAACTTATATTGTTCTCTACCACTATTTGCTGAGTCATTCCTGCTACATCCTTTAATTTCAGAAAAGTTGTTGTCGGTGTCATACTTCCTATATTTGTTATTGCCGTGGTACCATTAATTCCTTCCAAAGTTACCATTAAAGTAGTTGATTTAGTTGATGAATTGACACTCTTAATTACTTCTAGTGGGAAAGTTACCGATATACTCTGTGCATTATTCATTGTTGGAGTGACTACTGTGATAAACTTATCCTGAACTCCTTTGGTGACCGTGGAGGCTACAACAGACCTCAACTCTTCCATTATAATCGTTACTTTACGAATTACATAGCCTTTTAACCAATAATTCTTAACCGGAACAAATGTTAATGCTTGCACTAGATAAGTACACATATATTCTCCCTGATCTTTCTCTGTAACATTACGCAAAATAAGTGAACAATCACTCATAACCCTCTTCCCCTCCATATTGTTGTACAAAATATACTTCCTTTGACTAGCGGGCACCACTTCTACATCTGGTCCTGATAACAATACTTCTTCTCCATAATTATCTCTCCATGTGGGAGGAACGTCCCCATCCTAACCCTAATAACAGTATTTTCCTCTAAAATTGGTGCTGGAGCTATTGGTTCCCTTATAATCAAATGCGATATATTTATGGCTTTAATAACTATCAATGTTGAAAGAGTTAAATTGCTTCTCACTGTTGTTTTAATAGACTGACGTGTTAATGTCCTTATTGTTACTTCATCTAGTTTCCCCAAAGCTTTGAACTCTTTGCTTGTACTTCCATCTATCACCACTAGTGTCAAATGACGTAAATGTAACTTACATTCACTCTCTCTTCCTACTCTAAACCCTAACTTTCAAACTTTTGATTATAAAAATACACCTACAATTACCTTGATCTTCCTGCTGGGAACTGTAAATATAGATACTCAATCACCCTCAATCTTCTCTTATCATTCAGCAACACATACTTTCTCAATGCATCTGCTCCTAACAGATCTAAACTCCTACCATATCTTCCCACTAAACTCTAAAATGTCCTTCACCACTGTTCTCTCTCTTACTACTAACTTTGAAACTTAGCTTACTGTCTTAGAATTCCTTCAACCCTAGTTCTCCTAACTTTTTAATCTAATCTTTTCTCCTAACCTTTAAAAACCTTTTCCACTGATTTATTCACAAAATCCCTTTACCACCAATTTTTTGGATATGTGATTGGGAAGTCCCCACATGCTTCTGACTTCTTTACACACAGACTTGGCAAACGACTAAACACCTTTTAGCCTAGCCTGAAATCTCTTGGTGTAAGAATGTAACCCAGAATAACAGTCACCTCTTTTAACTTTATTTTTCAGACAGATTGTCTAATAGGCAGTCTAATAGATTATCATTCTTCCTATGATATTATCTTTTTAAGCAAATATGATTCCCAAAAACCCTATTCTTTTAAAAATCTTCTACCAGACAGCCGTCTAGTGTACATCTTATTGTACAGTTCAATTTACACAATGCATCTCTTTCCAACAATGCAATAGGTATATGTTCTAATATTAGTATGTCTATTTTAATTTCTCTTTGATTTTTATAGCAGAGCTCAATTGGTTCCTTAAGAGTAATTAGCTGTTTTACTACCTCAAATCCCTATCCTAATTAGTTAATTTTACATAGTGAGATGTTTAACCTCTTTAGGCTGAACACAGATACGTTTTTCCACTATTCACCTCTCCTAGTCCTTTGTTTTTACTTCAATTGTTAGATATTTTCTCTTCTTCTCTAATCGGTGCTATCAGCTGACACCCCCCTTCGTATCTTCTAGGCACTAGACTCTTTGCTCCGGCCCCCTGTAGGGGTTCACCTGGAGAACAGGTGATCTTCACTTGCTCCTTTATCTTCCTCTGAAATTCCCTCTGATGTTTCCTCCTGACTTATTGCACTCACAGGTAAAGTGACCAACCTGTCCATAATTATAACAGTCTTCTGAAAGTTGCTGGAAGTGTAGCTGAAATCTTCCTCCTCCTTCTAAGTCTTCTCGTCCTCTTCCTCTCCAATTCTGTGTCTGTCCAGAAACTGGCTGTGGATATGAAACACCTGGTACCCCCCTTGGTGGCTGGTACAATTGCATTTGATCTTGTTCAGTTGAAGCTGTAACAGTGATTGTTGATTTGGTTCACTCTGATTCTTCATAACCAAAGCTTCTCTTCTCCACCAGTTGTATGATTGAGTTTTCTGAGAGTTTCTTGATCCTGTTCTTTCTTGCTGTTGACATATCAGGATTCTTCAAAAGCTTATATTCTAAGTTCGGTCCTCGAAATATCATCTTCCATCATCTTCTTATTATTGGCCTTTCCTTGACCTCAATGCATTATTCTTCTCCTCCAATTCTTGGGATTATTTTCTCAGCAGGTTTTGTCCTTCTGTATCTTCTCTTCTTGAGTTGTTCATCCAGTTGTGTTACTTCTTCTAAACTAGTCGCTTTATCCAGGCATGATAAGCATCGGTCTATATCTCCTTCTATTTCTTCTGTGCCAGTCCTTGTAGGACAAACTCCTTTTGAATACACAGCACCTTTAGTCTCCTCTTTATCGCTGTATTCATCTGAACTCGAATCTCTTGTATCCTTCTTTCCTCTCTTGCCACCTTCCTTCTGATCACAGAGTCATATCCACCCATGATCTCTTCTCAATCACTCTGATCTTCATCTTCATCATCTTCTTCAAGTTCCATCTTCCTTAACCTCACTCTTCTCTTCCAGACATCTCATTTTCTTCCTTCTGGAGTTTTGGATTCATCTTTATCGTCGTTTCTGCTTGTCCTCTATCTATTATTCGTTCATCTTCATCTCTGATGCAATAATCACCCTGCTGGAGGATCACTGGAAGCTGAGGATAAGCATCCCTAAGCTCTACTTCCTTCTCGTAAGGTGGGTGTCTTTTTGCTGAATCCGTATGTGAGAAAGGTGTACTAACTTCTGCCATTAGTTTTTCTGTCACCTTCTCTATACCTTTGTTTATCTTATCGCTGGAATCTTTTATCAGTTTTTGTTTGAGAATGAAGGGCAACTTTTGTTTCATTTGCCGGATAACCTAACACTACTTTAGTTAAAGGATTACTATTTTGTACTATATCAACCGGTGTAATGACTTTCATAGCCTTGATGTCATTTTTCCCCATTGTAACAACCCTTTTATATTCCTTTATCGTGAATTATTTTATTTTAGACTATATAGCCTATGGCTTCCCCCCTTTAATTATTAATATAAACCAAACAACCCCAAAAAAAAATTTGAATTTTGAAAACCAAAATATGAATATGTCTATTCAATTAAATTTTTTATTCAAAAACCATTTCTAATTAAAATAAAAAATCAATTAAAAAATCAATTAAAAATTATGAATAATTAAAACCAATTTTTTATTTCTATATCATATCTTACCAATTTATATGTTCTAATATTAGTGGTGGTTATCTTACCACAACCCATCAGGAAAGTAAATGTAAGTTAGTCAACTTCAAAGCAATCCCAAAAACAAAGCCTTCTAACCTTACAACACTACAATTCCCATAAACCCCCTTGCTCTATAAGCACCTAATTATCTTAATTTTACAGAATAATGTCAGTCCTTGATTCCCAACACAATTCCAATCAAATCCAAGTGATGCCAGAGACTCTAAAATGCAAATGTTATTCAAATGATCAGTCTGTTGCCAAGCCTCTGCGAAATTGTCATAACATCAAATATCCTGTAGGGGAAGATTTTGTAACCAGACCAGTACCAAAACCTTTTTGACTTGATCCTCTGTCGCGTCACGTGACGTGTACGTCAGCACCCCCTCTCTTTCTCTCTCCCTTGTTCCTCTCATATGACAAAAGAACAGAGACACAAAAATATTTTTGTAGTTAATGCAATCACTGAGTTATTTCAACCATATTCAATATTCCCCCACTCACATTCGCTTTAAGACTTAACTCAGGACTAAATAGATCGCTCAAAAACATTTTTATTTTATTTTAATCCATCATTTAATTTAATTCATTATAATCCGTCAACATATATCTAATTTATCAATTCAATAGGTCATAAAAAAACGTTTCATCTTTAACCAACAGCCGATGTAACAACTAGAAGATTTAATTCATTTTCAAATCTTTCCTCTTTGTTCCCTCGTCTGTGTTTCTCTGTCTCCCCCTGCAGCCCAGTCTAGTAAAATCCCACGCATGCGCGATACATTCAAAAATACTTTTTCACCGTGGAAGGGAGTTTAACAGTCCTGCTGTACCTCCGTTTTCCCCTCATAGTCAACAACATTTAACAGCGCTCACAAAACATAGAACCTGAATTACACACACACAAACACATTTAAGAGGGTTATCCTATCGCAATGGGACCTCTAAGGACACCCGTTAGCATGTAGCACGCAACACAATTAGCATTTAGCCTTAGCATTTAGCATTAGCCTTTATGTACAATGTGGCCTGAACCAGCATTTAGCATTAGCATTAGCATTAGCCTTTAGCTAACTGTGGCCTACCCCACACAATAAGCATCCTGCACTGCCCTTTTTCTTTTGACTTATTATCCTACCGTTTTGTGCTACCGTGGATTTAATGACAATTCACCGAGAAATTACACCCAAACGGACCCCCCGTCGGACGAAAGTCGAGCAATAATCACAAATCAGATAAATTCCATCAACCCGAGTTTTCTTTAAAACCCACCGACTGCACATTCTAACGCGCAACCGGATTTGTCGGCCCATTCTAAATGGCCCCCCCGGGGTCTTAAGCGGTACAGTGCTCTAATGTATGCGCATATCTGCCTTAATTCCTACCATCGATTGCTCTAAAATTCCAATTATTTACCGTTTACCAATGCAACCACATTTTAGAATAATTATTACAGACTCCTAGTCGACCGCAATAGCACCACATCCGCACAATCCCAACTAATTTTCACTGTACACCTTCAATGCCCTCTCATGAATCAGCGGAATAACTAATGCCCAAATTTTGTATAAATTTTTGTAATCTCACCTTTAAAGCCGGCTTGAGCAGTAGTCAACTCGCGACTCAGGAAGGGAACCAAGAACGATGCAATCAGTATCCCGGACGAGCCCCCATTCTGTCGTGTCCCGTCGGATGTTGGTGGCTATTGCTGTCAAACAAAGAGTCCGCTTAGGCTGCACCTTGATTAGAAGCTTTTATTAATATCACAAGTTTACAGCATAAGTTACAGACCCGCAGTGTCTGGAGAAGCACCGTCCCAAATTAATCTGAATGCCTCTGCCCGCTCCTTGTCTAGCTCATACTTATAAACAATGGCAATAAATGGGTTGCTCCCTTTTTCGTCCAATCACCTATCCCCCCTGGGGCGTCACCCTACAACTGCTACATTTGAACTAAGATAAACAACATTCCATAATCCTACTACACTACAAGTACTATGGTGTTGAATGCTGAGCTATAGTCAATGAACATCATTCTTACATACAGTGGGGGAAAAAAGTATTTAGTCAGCCACCAATTGTGCAAGTTCTCCCACTTAAAAAGATGAGAGAGGCCTGTAATTTTCATCATAGGTACACGTCAACTATGACAGACAAATTGAAGAAAATCAAATTGAAGAAAATCCAGAAAATCACATTGTAGGATTTTTCATGAATTGATTTGCAAATTATGGTGGAAAATAATTATTTGGTCACCTACAAACAAGCAAGATTTCTGGCTCTCACAGACCTGTAACTTCTTCTTTAAGAGGCTCCTCTGTCCTCCACTCGTTACCTGTATTAATGGCACCTGTTTGAACTTGTTATCAGTATAAAAGACACCTGTCCACAACCTCAAACAGTCACACTCCAAACTCCACTATGGCCAAGACCAAAGAGCTGTCAAAGGACACCAGAAACAAAATTGTAGACCTGCACCAGGCTGGGAAGACTGAATCTGCAATAGGTAAGCAGCTTGGTTTGAAGAAATCAACTGTGGGAGCAATTATTAGGAAATGGAAGACATACAAGACCACTGATAATCTCCCTCGATCTGGGGCTCCACGCAAGATCTCACCCCGTGGGGTCAAAATGATCACAAGAACGGTGAGCAAAAATCCCAGAACCACACGGGGGGACCTAGTGAATGACCTGCAGAGAGCTGAGACCAAAGTAACAAAGCCTACCATCAGTAAGACACTACGCCGCCAGGGACTCAAATCCTGCAGTGCGAGACGTGTCCCCCTGCTTAAGCCAGTACATGTCCAGGCCCGTTTGAAGTTTGCTAGAGTGCATTTGAATGATCCAGAAGAGGATTGGGAGAATGTCATATGGTCAGATGAAACCAAAATATAACTTTTTGGTAAAAACTCAACTCGCCGTGTTTGGAGGACAAAGAATGCTGAGTTGCATCCAAAGAACACCATACCTACTGTGAAGCATGGGGGTGGAAACATCATGCTTTGGGGCTGTTTTTCTGCAAAGGGACCAGGACGACTGATCCGTGTAAAGGAAAGAATGAATGGGGCCATGTATCGTGAGATTTTGAGTGAAAACCTCCTTCCATCAGCAAGGGCATTGAAGATGAAACGTGGCTGGGTCTTTCAGCATGATAATGATCCCAAACACACCGCCCGGGCAACGAAGGAGTGGCTTCGTAAGAAGCATTTCAAGGTCCTGGAGTGGCCTAGCCAGTCTCCAGATCTCAACCCCATAGAAAATCTTTCGAGGGAGTTGAAAGTCTGTGTTGCCCAGCAACAGCCCCAAAACATCACTGCTCTAGAGGAGATCTGCATGGAGGAATGGGCCAAAATACCAGCAACAGTGTGTGAAAACCTTGTGAAGACTTACAGAAAACGTTTGACCTGTGTCATTGCCAACAAAGGGTATATAACAAAGTATTGAGAAACTTTTGTTATTGACCAAATATTTATTTTCCACCATAATTTGCAAATAAATAAATTAAAAATCCTACAATGTGATTTTCTGGATTTTTTCCCCTCATTTTGTCTGTCATAGTTGACGTGTACCTATGATGAAAATTACAGGCCTCTCTCATCTTTTTAAGTGGGAGAACTTGCACAATTGGTGGCTGACTAAATACTTTTTTTCCCCACTGTAGGTATTCCTCTTGTCCAGAAGGGATAGTGCAGTGTGCAGTGTGATGGCGATTGCATCGTCTGTGGATCTATTGGGGCGGTAAGCAAATTGAAGTGGGTCTAGGGTGACAGGTAAGGTAGAGGTGATATGATCCTTGACTAGTCTCTCAAAGCACTTCATGATGACAGAGGTGAGTGCTACAGGGCGATTGTCATTTAGTTCAGTTACCTTTGCTTTCTTGGGTACAGGAACAATGTTGTCCCTCTTGAAGCATGTGGGAACAGCAGACTGGGTTAGGGAAAGATTGAATATGTCCATGAACACACCAGCCAGCTGGTCTGCGCAAGCTCTGTGGACGCGGCTAGGGATGCCGTCTGGGCCGGCAGCAGGGGTTAACATGCTTAAATGTCTTAATCACGTCAGCCATGGAGAAGGAGAGGCCACAGTCCTTGGTAGTGGGCCGTGTCGGTGGCACTGTGTTATCCTCAAAGCGGGCGAAGAAGGTGTTTAGCTTGTCTGGAAGCGAGACGTCAGTGTCGGCGACGTGGCTGGTTTTCTGAGCCGTTGAATTGCGACTCCACTTTGTCTCTATACTGATGACTAGGGCGGCAGGTAGTTTAGTGGTTAAGAGCGTTGTGCCAGTAATCGAAAGGTCGCTGGTTCTAATCCCTGAGCCGACTAGGTGAGAAATCTGTCGATGTGCCCTTGAGCAAGGCACTTAACCCTAATTGCTCATGTAAGTCGCTCTGGATAAGAGCGTCTGCTAAATGACTAATAAATAAATAAAAATGTTTTGCCAGTTGAATTGCCTTGCGTGAGAAGCTACACTGTTTGTATTCTGCCATATTCCCAGTCACCTTGCCATGGTTGAATGCGGTGGTTCGCGCTTTCATATTTGCGCGAATGCTGCCATCTATCCACGGTTTCCGGTTAGGGTAGGTTTTAATAGTCACAGTGGGCACAACATCACCTCTACACTTCCTGATAAACTCAGTCACTGTTTCAGTGTATATGTCTAAATTATTTTTGGAAGCTATTCGGAACATATCCCAGTCCGCGTGATCAAAACAATCTTGAAGTGTGGATTCCGATTGGTCAGACCAGCGTTGAATAGTCCTTAGCACGGGTACTTCCTGTTTGAGTTTCTGCCTATAGGAAGGGAGAAGCAAAATGGAGTCGTGGTCAGATTTGCCGAAAGGAGGGCGGGGGAGGGCCTTATAACCATCCCGGAAGTTCGAATAGCAATGGTCGAGGATTTTAGCAGCGCGTGTACAACTGATAGAACTTCGGCAGCCTAGTCCTCAAATTTGCTTTGTTATAATAAATGCAGCCTCAGGATATATGGTTTACAGTTTGCATAAGGTCCAGTGAAGTTCTTTGAGGGCCGTCGTGGTATCGGCTTGAGGGGGGATATACACGGCCGTGACTATAACCAAAGATAATTATCTTGGGAGATCAAATACGGTCGGCATTTGATAGTGAGGTATTCTAGGTCAGGTGAACAAAAGGACTTGAGTTCCTGTATGTTATTACAATTACACCATGAGTCGTTAATCATGAAACACACACCTCCGCCCTTCTGCTTCCCGGAGAGATATTTATTTCTGTCTGCACGATGAACTGAGAAGCCATCTGGCTGGACTGATTTAGACAGAATATCCCCATAGAGCCATGTTTCCGTGAAACAGAGTATGTTACAGGCGTTGATGTCTCTATGGAAAGAATTCCTTGCCCGGAGTTCGTCGACTTTGTTAACCAAAGAGTGAAGATTAGCGAGTAGAATACTTGGAAGCGGGGGGTGGAGTGCGCGCCTCCTAAGTCGAACCAGCAGGCCGCTCCGAGTGCCTCTCCTCCGCCGGCGATGTTTTGGGTCAGCCGCTGGAATCAGTTCAGTTGCCCTGGGGAGAGCAAACAAAGGATCTGCTTCTGGAAAGTCGTATTCCTGGTCGTAATGCTGGTGAGTTACCGTCGCTCTGATATCCAATAGTTTTTCCCGGCTGTATGTAATGATGCAAAACACTTTCTGAGCTAATAATGTAAAAAATTATACATCAAAAAACGAAATACTGCAAAGTTTCCTAAGAGCTAGTCGCGAGGCCGCCATCTTCGTCGGCGCCAGTTACACCAGCTCTGTCAGGAGGAATGGGCCAAAATTCACCCAACTTATTGTGGGAAGCTTGTGGAAGGCTACCCGGAACGTTTGACCCAAGTTAAACAATTTAAAGGCAATGCTACCAAATACTAATTGAGTGTATGTAAACTTCTGACCCACTGGGAACGTGATGAAAGAAATAAAAGCTGAAATAAATCATTCTCTCTACTATTATTCTGACATTTCACATTCTTAAAATAAAGTGGTGATCCTAACTGACCTAAGACAGGGAATTTGTACTAGTATTAAATGTCAGGAATTGTGAAGATCTGAGTTTAAATGTATTTGGCTTAGGTATATACATATACATACATATATACATACATACTTATAAATACATATACATATCCTTTAAAAATATATATTTCCCTTTATTACTTTCCAACCCCACCACCCCTTCCCTAATTGGAGTAAACTAGTGAACAACAACGCTTAGGCCTCTACTTCCAGCTTATACATACTATATACATTTTATGGACACAGTCAATTTTACAATAATTATATTTTGTTTGTTTTTACTCCTGAACTTCCTCTACCCTCAACCTCTCCGATCGTTTTCATGATGTCCATCCGGTTTGCTTCTATATGCCATATCTTTCTAACTGTGCTCTTTCACAACAGTTCTCAACCTATAACCTATATACTTATTATGGACACAGTATGCTTTACATTAGTTATCTTGTTGTTATTAGTTGTTGTTAGTTGTTATTAGTCCCATCCTTCAACTCCATTCAACACCATCCATATTGGATTTCTATTTGCCATATATTTTTCAACTGTACTGTGATGTTTTACAAAAGTTCTGAACCTTTCTATTCTCATTGTTTCTACAGTTTGTGAATTGAAAATAAACATTTTTGCTAAAAGTATTATTATATTATTGATCGATTGACTATGACTTTTCAGATCACATTAGTAATTTTGTTGTTATTAGTTTAGTTCTTATTAGTCCCATTCAAACCCTCCCATCTATCTCCTCTTGGGGAAATAGTTATTCCTAAACTGTGTCTTCTTTTGGGCTGCAGTGTATTCTAACATCCAATGGCTGATTGGCTCACCAGATCAACAAAAGGGGAGAGTACAACAACAGTCCACCACAATCTGCACTACAATACAACAGCATAGAACCACAATCTGCACTCCAATACAACAGCATAGAACCACAATCTGCACTCCAATACAACAGCATAGAACCACAATCTGCACTACAATACAACAGCATAGAACCACAATCTGCACTCCAATACAACAGCATAGAACCACAATCTGCACTACAATACAACAGCATAGAACCACAATCTGCACTCCAATACAACAGCATAGAACCACAATCTGCACTACAATACAACAGCATAGAACCACAATCTGCACTACAATACAACAGCATAGAACCACAATCTGCACTCCAATACAACAGCATAGAACCACAATCTGCACTACAATACAACAGCATAGAACCACAATCTGCACTACAATACAACAGCATAGAACCACAATCTGCACTCCAATACAACAGCATAGAACCACAATCTGCACTCCAATACAACAGCATAGAACCACAATCTGCACTACAATACAACAGCATAGAACCACAATCTGCACTCCAATACAACAGCATAGAACCACAATCTGCACTCCAATACAACAGCATAGAACCACAATCTGCACTACAATACAACAGCATAGAATCACAATCTGCACTACAATACAACAGCATAGAACCACAATCTGCACTACAATACAACAGCATAGAACCACAATCTGCACTACAATACAACAGCATAGAACCACAATCTGCACTACAATACAACAGCATAGAACCACAATCTGCACTACAATACAACAGCATAGAACCACAATCTGCACTACAATACAACAACATAGAACCACAATCTGCACTCCAATACAACAGCATAGAACCACAATCTGCACTCCAATACAACAGCATAGAACCACAATCTGCACTACAATACAACAGCATAGAACCACAATCTGCACTCCAATACAACAGCATAGAACCACAATCTGCACTCCAATACAACAGCATAGAACCACAATCTGCACTACAATACAACAGCATAGAACCACAATCTGCACTACAATACAACAGCATAGAACCACAATCTGCACTCCAATACAACAGCATAGAACCACAATCTGCACTACAATACAACAGCATAGAACCACAATCTGCACTACAATACAACAGCATAGAACCACAATCTGCACTACAATACAACAGCATAGAACCACAATCTGCACTCCAATACAACAGCATAGAACCACAATCTGCACTACAATACAACAGCATAGAACCACAATCTGCACTCCAATACAACAGCATAGAACCACAATCTGCACTCCAATACAACAGCATAGAATCACAATCTGCACTACAATACAACAGCATAGAATCACAATCTGCACTACAATACAACAGCATAGAACCACAATCTGCACTACAATACAACAGCATAGAACCCCAATCTGCACTACAATACAACAGCATAGAACCACAATCTGCACTACAATACAACAGCATAGAACCACAATCTGCACTACAATACAATAGCATAGAACCACAATCTGCACTACAATACAACAGCATAGAACCACAATCTGCACTACAATACAACAGCATAGAACCACAATCTGCACTCCAATACAACAGCATAGAACCACAATCTGCACTACAATACAACAGCATAGATAGGATAATTTTACACAGTATCACATAATATTAATATTATAATATTCTCAAGCACTGACAGATTGTGAATAATAGAGATTATGTGGGATGTTATATTTATCGGAATAGAAACTAAATGTGAAATACGGTTAAAGATCTCCTTTATGAGAATGTCTCATCAGATTATGATCTATGTATATCATATGGCACATCCCAACTATATTTCTTCTGCCCATTTCTGCTTGTACAGAGCAGAACAGAGCAGAACAGAACAGAGTAGAGCAGAGCAGAACAGAGCAGAACAGAACAGAGCAGAACAGAGCAGAACAGAACAGAGCAGAACAGAACAGAGCAGAACAGAGCAGACCAGAGCAGAACAGAGCAGAACAGAGCAGAACAGAGCAGAGCAGAACAGAGCAGAACAGAACAGAGCAGAACAGAACAGAACAGAGCAGAACAGAACAGAGCAGAACAGAGCAGAACAGAACAGAACAGAGCAGAACAGAGCAGAGCAGAGCAGAACAGAACAGAGCAGAACAGAGCAGAACAGAACAGAGCAGAACAGAACAGAGCAGAACAGAACAGAACAGAGCAGAACAGAGCAGAGCAGAGCAGAACAGAACAGAGCAGAACAGAGCAGAACAGAACAGAGCAGAACAGAACAGAACAGAACAGAACAGAACAGAGCAGAACAGAGCAGAACAGAGCAGAGCAGAACAGAACAGACTAGTATCAGTAGAATGCCAGTCAGGACTCCCTCCCTGGACAGACAAGGTTAGAGGAAGGACTTTAGACAGACAACCTGGCCCTTCTATCTGAACCAGAACAGACACCAGCTGAAATATTCAACAGAAGGTTCAATCACAGGCCCTAGAAAGTACAGAATAAGTTTATCTGAGATCAGGCCAGGTCTCCTTTTTAGACATTCAGCAAGATGGCACCATATTCCCTATTTAGTGCACTAATCCAACACCCAGTGACCTCACCAAGAGATTTTAGACATTGGTATTGAAGCGAACGGCGGGGAAGAGAATAGAACCCAGGTCTCTGGCGTGAAAGGCAAACACCCGCACCAATAGGGTTGACCCACTTGGTGGGAATTGCAACGCAGCTCATTAACATTTAAACAATTTTTTAGTCATTTAGCAGACGCTCTTATCAAGAGCGACTTACAGGAGCAATTAGGGTTAAGTGCCTTGCTCAAGGGCACATCGACAGATTTTTCACCTAGTCGGCTCAGGGATTAGAACCAGCAACCTTTCGGTTACTGGCACAACGCTCTTAACCACTAAGCTACCCCCTGTTCGTCCCTGTGCTTCCACTACTCAGCTCCCTCGCACGTCTGGGACATGCGTTCCGGGGGCCTCACGGCCGCCATCCACACTTCTGACACACATGTAGTAAACTGGGGAGCAGGGGAGGGAAACCAAGTCGCTGGCGTGAAAGGCAAACACCCTAAGCATCACGCTTAACCCGCTTTTTAACTATATTGGTCATATAGTGTATATATCTATATATCTACTAAAGTAATCACACCATTCTTACTGAAGCTTCAGCTTTTATTCAGCTTGAATTTTATATTTAACACATCTCCCACTACCGAATAAAAATCAAATCAAATATTATTGGCCGGGTACACATATTTAGCAGATGTTAGTGTGGGGTGTAGTGAAATGCTCCAACAGTGCTGTCTATCAGACTACATGATGGGTAATTAATGTACCTAACTATACAAAACAATATGCGCAAATCCCCCCACCCCCCAAAAAATTAATATATATAGAAATATTAGAACGATCAATGTCAGAGTCCGGAATATAAATATATATGTATATGGTGTGTATATACATCATTACCACCACAACACCATGGTCCTTACCTACGGAACAGCAAGAGGATCTGCCCCTCCTTCAGGCTGTGCTCAAACCCTACACCCCAGCCCGAGCACTCCGGCTCAGCCACCTCAGGTCTCTTGGCCCTCCCACCCCTACAGGATGGCAGCTCCGGCTCAGCCACCTCAGGTCTCTTGGCCTTCCCACCCCTCCCACCCCTACGGGAGGGCAGCTCCGGCTCAGCCACCTCAGGTCTCTTGGTCCTCCCACCCCTACGGGAGGGCAGCTCCGGCTCAGCCACCTCAGGTCTCTTATCCCTCCCACCCCTACGGGATGGCAGCTCCGGCTCAGCCACCTGAGGTCTCTTGGCCCTCCCACCCTTCCCACCCCTACGGGATGGCAGCTCCGGCTCAGCCACCTCAGGTCTCTTGGCCTTCCCACCCCTCCCACCCCTACGGGAGGGCAGCTCCGGCTCAGCCACCTCAGGTCTCTTGGCCTTCCCACCCCTCCCACCCCTACGGGAGGGCAGCTCCGGCTCAGCCACCTCAGGTCTCTTGGTCCTCCCACCCCTACGGGAGGGCAGCTCCGGCTCAGCCACCTCAGGTCTCTTATCCCTCCCACCCCTACGGGATGGCAGCTCCGGCTCAGCCACCTGAGGTCTCTTGGCCCTCCCACCCTTCCCACCCCTATGGGAGGGCAGCTCCGGCTCAGCCACCTCAGGTCTCTTGGCCTTCCCACCCCTACGGGAGGGCAGCTCCGGCTCAGCCACCTCAGGTCTCTTGGCCTTCCCACCCCTCCCACCCCTACGGGAGGGCAGCTCCGGCTCAGCCACCTCAGGTCTCTTGGTCCTCCCACCCCTACGGGAGGGCAGCTCCGGCTCAGCCACCTCAGGTCTCTTATCCCTCCCACCCCTACGGGAGGGCAGCTCCGGCTCAGCCACCTCAGGTCTCTTATCCCTCCCACCCCTACGGGAGGGCAGCTCCGGCTCAGCCACCTGAGGTCTCTTATCCCTCCCACCCCTATGGGAGGGCAGCTCCGGCTCTGCCACCTCAGGTCTCTTATCCCTCCCACCCCTATGGGAGGGCAGCTCCGGCTCAGCCACCTCAGGTCTCTTGGCCTTCCCACCCCTCCCACCCCTACAGGAGGGCAGCTCCGGCTCAGCCACCTCAGGTCTCTTATCCCTCCCACCCCTATGGGAGGGCAGCTCCGGGTCAGCCACCTCAGGTCTCTTGGCCTTCCCACCCCTACGGGAGGGCAGCTCCGGCTCAGCCACCTCAGGTCTCTTATCCCTCCCACCCCTCCCACCCCTACGGGAGGGCAGCTCTTGCTCAGCCACCTCAGGTCTCCCACCCCTCCCACCCCTATGGGAGGGCAGCTCCGGCTCAGCCACCTCAGGTCTCTTATCCCTCCCACCCCTACGGGAGGGAAGCTCCGGCTCAGCCACCTCAGGTCTCTTGGCCCTCCCACCCCTACGGGAGGGCAGCTCCGGCTCAGCCACCTCTAGGACAACAGAGTCCCTGCCCATCTTCCGGAAACATCTGAAACCCCGCCTCTTCAAACCGTATCTTAAATAACCCCCCCCTCTAGCTCTGACTCTACTGATAGTTACGTTATTGAGGAGAAATGCACTTTCTATGCCTGTTATATGTGGTTATGCCACCTAGCTATCTTAAGATGAATGCACTAACTGTAAGTAGCTCTGGATAAGAGTGTCTGCTAAAATGATTAAAATGTCAATGTAAAATATTTTTAGACAGCTGACGCAAGCGCACACATTTTCTTCAGGAAATGTACCTATTCTCCATTAGTCATATTTATAGGGCCTTATAAAATCTAACAGATTTTTTCCCAAATTCTGTTTTGTTATTTTCCAAATTCAATTTTCCCAGTTAATGTACTACTTAAGTCTTTTTTTTTTGTATCTGTACTTCACTTTTGTTGACAGTTTCGATACCTTTTGGAAACAAAACACGTTTTATAAGGAGGATGGGATCCACCCAAATCATTTGGGTTCCTGGATCCTTTCACAGCATTATAAGGCTGCATTGAGACAATGACTTATCAATGACCCAAGCCCAGCTCAGCTAATCCCTACCATTGTGACGCAGAGTTGTCAAAATGCTTCAGCAAATGTACATTACATCAGGGGCATCGGTAGACACAATGTGGGTAACCTAATTTATGTCCCTCTAACTGCCCTGAATGCCTCTGCATGATCCTACAGCTATTGTGTGCAGTAATCACGTGTCTAAGAACCAGATTTATACTGTTAGCACTGAGCCGGTGTGCCCGAGGAGGCAGTCCACTGTGTGCAGCTCACCCTGCACTAACATAAAGAACATGAGCACATCTACTGCTGCTAAGCTTCCCAGTAAAGCAATAAAAACAAGTAAGCATCCCAGAAGAAAAGTGCTCACAATAGCCCACATTAACATATGTAGCTTAAGAAACAAGGTTCATGAAATCAATAATTTGCTAGTAACAGATGACGTTCATATTCTGACTATTTCTGAAACTCACTGTAGATAATACCTATGATGATACAGTGGTAGCAATACAAGGTTATAACATTTACAGAAAAAAATGTAAATGCCAATGGTGGAGGTGTTGCTGTTTATATTCAGAACCACATTCCTGTAAAGATTAGAGAGGATCTCATGTTAAATACTGTTGAAGTAATATGACCACAGGTTCATCATATCAAATCAAATTGTTATTTTGTCACATACACGTGTTTAGCAGATGTTATTGCGGGTGTAGCAAAATGCTTGTGCTTCTAGCTCCGACAGTGCAGTAATATCTAACAAGTAGTATCTAACAATTTCACAACATATACCCAATACACACAAATCTAAGTAAGGAATGGGATTTAAGAATATATACATATATGGACAAGCAATGACAGAGCGGCATGGACTAAGATACAGTAGAATATTATAGAATACAGAATATACATATGAGATGAGTAGTGCAAGATATGTAAACATTATTAAAGTGACTAATGTTCCATTTCTTAAAGTGGCCAGTGATTTCAATAGGCAGCAGCAGCCTCTAATGTGCTAGTGATGGCTATTTAACAGTCTGATGGCCTTGAGATAGTAGATGTTTTTCATTCTCTCTGTCCCAGCTTTGATGCACATGAACTGACCTCGCCTTCTGGATGACAGCGGGGTGAACAGGCAGTGGCTCGGGTGGTTGATGTCCTTGATGATCTTTTTGGCCTTCCTGTGACATTGGGTGCTGTATGTGTCTTGGAGGGCGGGTAGTTGGCCCCCAGTAACGCGTTCGGCAGACCGCACCACCCTCTGGAGAGCCCTGCGGTTGCGGGCGGTGCAGTTGCCGTACCAGGCAGTGATACAGCCCGACAGGATGCTCTCAATTGTGTATCTGTAAAAGTTTGTGAGGGTTTTAGGTGCTAAGCCGAATTTCTTCAGCCTCCTGAGGTTGAAGAGGCTCTGTTGTGCCTTCTTCACCACACTGTCTGCGTGGGTGGACCATTTCAGTTTGTCGGTGATGTGTACGCCAAGGAACTTGAAGCTTTCAACCTTCTCCACTGCGGTCCCGTCGATGAGGATAGGGGGGTGCACCCTCTGCTGTTTCCTGAAGTCCACGATCATCTCCTATGGTTTGTTGATGTTGAGTGAGAGGTTATTTTCCTTGCACCACACTCCCAGAGCCCTCACCTCCTCCCTGTAGGCGGTCTCGTTATTGTTGGTAATCAAGGCTACTACTGTTGTGTCGTCTGCAAACTTGATGATTGAGTTGGAGGCGTGCTTGGCCACGCAGTCATGGGTGAACAGGGAGTACAGGAGGGGGCTGAGCACGCACCCTTGTGGGGCCCCAGTGTTGAGGATCAGCAAAGTGGAGATGTTGTTTCCTACCTTCACCACCTGGAGGCGGCCCGTCAGGAAGTCCAGGATCCAGTTGGAGAAGGAGGTGTTTAGTCCCAGGATCCTTAGCTTAGTGATGAGCTTTAAGGGCACAATGGTGTTGAACGCTGAGCTGTAGTCAATGAATAGCATTCTCACGTAGGTGTTCCTCTTGTCCAGGTGGGAAAGGGCAGTGTTTCTCTTGGTTTCTCTAATGACTGCCTCGCCTGGTTCACCAACTACTTCTCAGACAGAGTTCAATGTGTCAAATCAGAGGGCCTGTTGTCTGGACCTCTGGCCGTCTCTATGGGGCTGCCACAGGGTTAAATTCTCGGGCCGACTCTATTCTCTGTGTATATCAATGATGTCGCTCTTGCTGCTGGTGAAGCTCGGATCCACCTCTATGCGGACAACATCATTTTGTATACATCTGGCCCTTCATTGGACACTGTGTTAACAAACCTCCAAACGAGCTTCAATGCCATACAACACTCCTTCCGTAGCCTCCAACTGCTCTTAAACACTAGTAAAACTAAATGCATGCTCTTCAACCGAACGCTGCTTGCACCCGCCCACCCGACTAGAATCACTACTCTCAGCGGGTCTGACCTAGAGTATGTGGACAACTCCAAATACCTAGGTGTATGGTTAGACTGTAAACTCTCCTTCCAGACTCACATTAAGCATCTCCAATCAAAAGTTAGATCTAGAATCGGCTTCCTATTTCGCAACAAAGCCTAATTCACTCATGCTGCCAAACATGCCCTCGTAAAACTGACTATCCTACCGACCTTTGACTTTGGCGATGTCATTTACAAAATAGCCTCCAACACTCAACTCAGCAAATTGGATGTAGTCTATCACAGTGCCATCCGTTTTGTCACCAAAGCCCCATGTACTACCCACCATTGTGACCTGTACGCTCTTGTAGGCTGGCCCTCACTACATATTCGTCGCCAAACCCACTGGCTCCAGGTCATCTATAAATCACTGCTAGGCAAATCCCTGTCTTACCTTAGCTCACTGGTCACCATAGCAACACCCACCCGTAGTCTGCGCTCCAGCAGGTATATCTCACTGGTCATCCCCAAAGCCAACACCTCCTTTGGCCGCCATTCCTTCCAGTTCTCTGCTGCCAATGATTGGAACAAACTGCAAAAATCTCTGAAGCTGGAGACTCTTATCTCCCTCACTTACTTTAAGTGTCAGTTGTCAGAGCAGCTTACCGATCACTGCACCTGTACACAGCCCATCTGAAATTAGCCCACCCAACTACCTCATCCCCATATTGTTATATTGGGGGCTGAATAGCAATGGTCGAGGATTTTGGCAGCTTGAGTACAACAGTCAATATGTTGATAGAACTTCGGCAGCCTAGTCCTCAAATTTGCTTTGTTAAAATTCCCGGCTACAATAAATGCAGCCTCAGGATATGTGGTTTCCAGTTAGCATAAGGTCCAGTGAAGTTCTTTGAGGGCCGTCGTGGTATCGCCTTGAGGGGGGATATACACGGCTGTGACTATAACCGAAGAAAATTGTCTTGGGAGATAATACGGTCTGCATTTGATTGTGAGGTATTCTAGGTCGGGTGAACAGAAGGACTTGAGTTCCTGTATGTTACTACAATTACACCATGAGTCGTCAATCATGAAACACACACCTCCGCCCTTCTGCTTCCCGGAGAGATATTTATTCCTGTCTGTGCGATGAACTGAGAACCCATCTGGCTGGACTGATTTTGACAGAATATCCAGAGAGAGCCATGTTTCCGTTAAACAGAGTATGTTACAGGCCTTGATGTCTCTCTGGAAAGATATCCTTTCCCGGAGTTCATCGAGCTTGTTAACCAAAGACTGAACATTAGCGATTAGTATACTTGGAAGTGATGGGTGGGGTGCGTGCCTCCTAAGTTGAACCAGCAGGCCGCTCCGAGTGCCTCTCCTCCGCCGGCAATGTTTTGGATCAGCCGCTGGAATCAGTTCAGTTGCCCTGGGGAGAGCAAACAAAGGATCTGCTTCGGGAAAGTCGTATTCCTGGTCGTAATGCTGGTGAGTTACTGCTGCTCTGATATCCAATAGTTTTTCCCGGCTGTATGTAATGATGCAAAACACTTTCTGAGCTAATAATGTAAAAAATAATACATAAAAAAAACAAAATACTGCAAAGTTTTCTAAGGGCTAGTCGTGAGGCCGCGCCAGATGATTGTTCACCTAAGACCAATTCTGGTGGGAAGCTGCTATAGACCATCAATTGCTAACAGTCAGTATCTGGATAACATGTGTGAAATGCTTGATAATGTAATTTATGTGATATCAATAGAGAGGTATACATTCTGGGTGATTTAAATATTGACTGGATTTCATCAGGCTGCCCACTCAAGAGAAAGCTTCAAATTGTAACCAGTGCCTGCAACCTGGTTCAAGTTATCAGTCAACCTACCAGGGTAGTCACAAACAGTACAGGAATGAAATCATCAACTTGTATTGATCATATCTTTACTAACGCTGCAGAGATTTGTTTGAAAGCAGTTGTCAAGGCTGAGGTGTATGTGGTGTGGGAGTCAGGCGCAGGACACCGAAGCTTAGTCCAACAAAGTTTACTTGTGTACCACAAGGCAAAGATACAACGATCGGCCTCAAACAAAACAGAGGCGAGCTATTACGCAAACTATGCGTAAAACAATAAAACAACAAAACAGAGAAAAAACACGCAGCACTACGGACAGGCGAAAAACAACACACAACCTAACCAATACAACACAGGCAACTTATAGAACACATAATCAGACACAAACGGACACAGGTGTGACAGACAGACAAAAGCAATCACACATAGAAACATTCAACGGTGGCAGCTAGTACTCCGGGGACGACGAACGCCGAAGCCTGCCCGAACTAGGAGGAGGAGCAGCCTCGGCAGAATCCGTGACAGCAGTATCCAAAATCCATTGGATGTAGTGATCACAATATAGTAGCCATATCTAGGAAAACCAAAGTTCCAAAGGCTGGGCCTAATATTGTATATAAGAGGTCATACAATATGTTTTGTAGTGATTCCTATGTTGTTGATGTAAAGAAAATATGTTGGTCCGTGGTGTGTAATGAGGAGCAAACAGACACTGCACTTGATACTTTTATTAAATTGCTTATTCCAGTTACTAATAAGCATGCACCCATTCAGAAAATGACTGTACAAACTGTTAAATCCCCGTGGATTGATGGGGAATTGAAAAATGGTATGGCTGAGAGGGATGAGGCAAAAGGAATGGCAAATAAGTCTGGCTGCACAACCGTTTGGCAAACGTACTGCAAACTGAGAAATCATGTGACTAAACTGAATAAAAAGAAGAAGAAACTACACTATGAAACAAAGATAAATTATATATATATTTCACCCGGGACAGAGGGTGTGGCTCTCCACGCGAGATCTTCCCCCTCCGCGTGGAGTCCAGGAAGCTGTCCCCCCGGTTCGTCGGGCCATTCAGAGTGGTCCGGTGAGTCAACCCAGTGGCCTAACGCCTGCAACTTCCCCCCACCATGCAGGTGCATCCCACATTCCATGTGTCCCTCCTCAAGCCCATTGCCACCTGTCCCCTGGCTCCTCCTCCTCGTCCTGTTCCCCCACTGCGCCTCGTCGGAGGGCAGCTGGCTTTTACTGTGGAACGGATTCTGGACTGCCGGCGGGTGAGGAGGGGTCTCCAATTTCTGGTGCACTGGAGGAGGGCTGATAACAACATTCCGTTGCCTCCACCCGGAGGCACCAAGGTGAACGGCTGGGGCCGTTCGTTGGGTGGGGGGGGCAGTCCCAGAGCGATCCACTAGGTGTCATCCTCCGACAACCTTCAGGCACCTCCTCACTCGCAGTCTGGACTAATCATCATCCTATTGGTGTCACCTGTGTCTCCCTGGTTCACCTGTGTATTTATGCCCTCACTACCCTGTGTTCCCTTGCTCTGTTTTCTCTGCTAGTTTCTCGATGCCAAACAGTACTAATCAGTGTCTAATCGCGAGACGTATGTACAGGTACTTGAGATGTGTTCTCCCTGTTTTCATTGTTATTATCAGTTGTAGTTAGTATTTCGTATGTTTGTTTGCTGTCATTGAGAAATCATGTGACTAAACGGAATAAAAAGAGGAAGAAACAACACACTATGAAACAAGGATAAATGACATAAAGAATGATAGTAAAAAGCTTTGGAGCACCTTAAATGAAATCTTGAGAAAAAAGGCAAACTCAGCTCCATCATTCATTGAATCAGATGGCTCGTTCATCAGAAAACCGACTGATATTACCAACTACTTTAATGATTTTTTCATTGGCAAAATTAGCAAACTTAGGCATGACATGCCAGCAACAATTGCTGATACTACACATCCAAGTATATCTGACCAAATTATGAAAGACAAGCATTGTAATTTTGAATTCCGTAAAGTGAGTGTGGAAGAGGTGAAAAAACTATTGTTGTCAATTAACAATGACAAGCCACCGGGGTCTGACAACTTGGATGGAAAATAACTGAGGATAATAGTGGACGATATTGCCACTCCTATTTGCCATATTTTCAATTTAAGCCTACTAGAAAGTGTGTGCCCCCAGGCTTGGAGGGAAGAAAAAGTAATTCCGCTACCTAAAAATGGTAAAACCCCTTTACTGGCTCAAATAGCCGACCAATTAGCCTGTTACCAACCCTTAGTAAACTATTGGAAAAAATGGTGTTTGACCAGATACAATGCTATTTTACTCTAAACAAATTGACAACAAACTTTCATCATGCTTATAGAGAAGGATATTCAACAACCACAGCACTTACACAAATGACTGATGATTGGCTGAGAGAAAGTGATGATAAAAAGATTGTGGGGGCTGTTTTGTTAGACTGACTTCAGTGCGGCTTTTGACATTATCAATCATAGTCTGCTGCTGGAAAAACATATGTGTTATGGCTTTACACCCCCTGCTATAATGTGGATAAAGAGTTACTTGTCTAACAGAACACAGAGGGTGTTCTTTAATGGAAGCCTCTCAAACATTATCCAGGTAGAATCAGGAATTCCCCAGGGCAGCTGTCTAGGCCCCTTGCTTTTTTCCATCTTTACTAACGACATGCCACTGGCTTTGAGTAAAGCTAGTGTGTCTATGTATGCGGATGACTCAACACTATACACGTCAGCTACTACAGCAACTTAAATAACTGCAACACTTAATAAAGAGTTGCAGATAGTTTCAGAATGGGTGGCATGGAATAAGTTAGTCCTGAATATTTCCAAAACTAAAAGCATTGTATTTGGGTCAAATCATTCACTAAACCCTAAACCTCAACTACATCTCGTAATGAATAATGTGGAAATTGAGCAAGTTGAGGAGACTAAACTGCTTTGAGTAACCGTGGATTGTAGACTGTCATGGTCAAAGCATATTGATACAACAGTAACTAAGATGGGGAGAAATATGTCCATAATAAAGTGCTGCTCTGCCTTCTTAACAACACTATCAACAAGGCAGGTCCTACAGGCCCAAGTTTTGTCCACCTAGACTACTGTTCAGTCATTTGGTCAGGTGCCACAAAGAGGAACTTTGGAAAATTGCAGTTGGCTCAGAGCAGGGCACCACAGCTGGCCCTTAAAAGTACACGGAGAGCTAACATTAATGACATTCATGTCAGTATCTCATGGCTCAGAGTGGAAGAGAGATTGACTTTATCACTGCTTGTTTTTGTAAGAGGTGTTGACAAGCTGAATGTACCGAGCTGTCTATTTAAACTACTATCACACAGCTCGATGCATACCCCACAAGACATGCCACCAGAGGTCTCTTCACAGTCCCCAAGTCCAGAACAGACTATGGGAGGCGCACAGTACTACATAGAGCCATGACTACATGGAACTCTATTCCACATCAGGTAACTGATGCAAGCAGTAGAATCAGATTTAAAAAACAGATAAAAATACACCTTATGGAACAGTGGGGACTGTGAAGAAACACACACAAGGTTATAGACACATGCATATGCACACATTGTAATATTGTTGTATGGTGGTATTAAACATTTTGTATTGTAGATATGTAGTGGTGTAATAATGTCATGATGTACTGTTTTATATTTAGTTTTACAGTATATGTAATGTATGTGCTTTGATATGTTTGGACCCCAGGAAGCCTTGGCAGCAGCTAATTGGGATCCCTAATAAATACAAATACTTTCATATTTATATTTTTGACAACTTTTACTTTTAGTCGATTACATTCCCAAAGAAAATATGTACTTTTTACTTCCATACATTTTCCCTGACACCAAAAAGTACCGGTTACATTTAGAATGCTCAGAATTATGGACCAATTTACACACCTATCAATATACCCCGTTGTCATCCCTACTGCCTCTGATCTGGCGGATTCACTAAACACAAATACTGAGTTATTAAATTATGTGTTGGAGTGTGCCCCCTGTCTGTCCGAATAAAGATAAATAATAATCATGCTTAATAAGGAATTTACTTTTACTATTACTCAGCATTGAGTACTTTTTCCACCACTGTACTTAAGTACATTTCAACCAGATAGGCCTACTTTCCAGTCAACATTCAGTTGGGTAGTTCTTTGGGGAAAACCTTTAGAAATGACTGTCTTTTACAGGGCCCTATATTTATCTGTCTTTTACAGGGCCCTGTATTTATCTGTCTTTTACAGGGCCCTGTATTTATCTGTCTTTTACAGGGCCCTATGTTTATCTGTCTTTTACAGGGCCCTATATTTATCTGTCTTTTACAGGGCCCTGTATTTATCTGTCTTTTACAGGGCCCTGTATTTATCTGTCTTTTACAGGGCCCTATATTTATCTGTCTTTTACAGGGCCCTATATTTATCTGTCTTTTACAGGGCCCTATATTTATCTGTCTTTTACATGGCCCTATATTTTTCTGTCTTTTACAGGGCCCTATATTTATCTGTCTTTTACAGGGCCCTGTATTTATCTGTCTTTTACAGGGCCCTATGTTTATCTGTCTTTTACAGGGCCCTATATTTATCTGTCTTTTACAGGGCCCTATATTTATCTGTCTTTTACAGGGCCCTATATTTATCTGTCTTTTACAGGGCCCTATGTTTATCTGTCTTTTACAGGGCCCTATATTTATCTGTCTTTTACAGGGCCCTGTATTTATCTGTCTTTTACAGGGCCCTGTATTTATCTGTCTTTTACAGGGCCCTATATTTATCTGTCTTTTACAGGGCCCTGTATTTATCTGTCTTTTACAGGGCCCTATATTTATCTGTCTTTTACAGGGCCCTATGTTTATCTGTCTTTTACAGGGCCCTATATTTATCTGTCTTTTACAGGGCCCTGTATTTATCTGTCTTTTACAGGGCCCTATGTTTATCTGTCTTTTACAGGGCCCTATATTTATCTGTCTTTTACAGGGCCCTATGTTTATCTGTCTTTTACAGGGCCCTATATTTATCTGTCTTTTACAGGGCCCTGTATTTATCTGTCTTTTACAGGGCCCTATATTTATCTGTCTTTTACAGGGCCCTATGTTTATCTGTCTTTTACAGGGCCCTATATTTATCTGTCTTTTACAGGGCCCTGTATTTATCTGTCTTTTACAGGGCCCTATATTTATCTGTCTTTTACAGGGCCCTGTATTTATCTGTCTTTTACAGGGCCCTATGTTTATCTGTCTTTTACAGGGCCCTATATTTATCTGTCTTTTACAGGGCCCTATGTTTATCTGTCTTTTACAGGGCCCTATGTTTATCTGTCTTTTACAGGGCCCTATATTTATCTGTCTTTTACAGGGCCCTGTATTTATCTGTCTTTTACAGGGCCCTATGTTTATCTGTCTTTTACAGGGCCCTATGTTTATCTTAGAAGAGTTTACTTCAGGCTACTTCCTTACTTCACTACTAGCATCTACTGAGTTGCAACGTCCCATTAATTGAAATATACAAATAATCTTAAAGACAATGTGTAGTTCATACAGCATAATTAAGTCAATTAACTCTCTCCCGAGTGGCGCAGTGGTCTAAGGCACTGCATCGCAGTGCTAGCTGTGCCACTAGAGATCCTGGTTCGAATCCAGGCTCTGTCGTAGCCGGCCGCGACCGGGAGACCCATGGGGCGGCGCACAATTGGCCCAGCGTCGTCCAGGGTAGAGGAGGGAATGGCCGGCAGGGATGTAGCTCAGTTGGTAGAGCATGGCGTTTGCAACGCCAGGGTTGTGGGTTCGATAAAATAATGTATGTGCTAACTGTAAGTCGCTCTGGATAAGAGCGTCTGCTAAATGACTAAAATGTAAATGTAAATGTAACTCAATTCAGTCTTACCTCAATTAGCCACCAAATCAGCATTGAAAAAAGGCACAAGTTTAAATTTGTTCTGCCAGAGCGAGTCTGACCACAAGTCAGAGACCACTATGATGACACACAAAATGCGTTTGATGGATTGCAGGAAAAGAGCAGGAATAGGCTTTGTAGGCTACAGACCAAGTTATGTATTCTAGTGGTGTGACTGCTGTCGGCATCTAAAGATTATACATCAAACTTGGATAAACGCATGGAGTAATCAATAACAATGTATTACTAAAAATATCAGGGTAGAACAAAAACATACAATGAATATAAAATCAGAAGAACAAGTTAGAAACTAAAGTGCATTCAGAAAGTATTCAGACCCCTTTTCCACATTTTGTTACGTTACAGCCTTATTCTAAAATGGATTATATAGATTTTTTCCTCTTCAATCAACACACAATACCCAATAATGACAAAGCAAAAAACAGTTTTTTTTAGACATTTTCACACATTTATTAAATATAAAAAACTGAAATATCATATTTACATAAGCATTTAGACGTTTTACTTAGTACTTCGTTGAAGAACCTTTGGCAGCGATTACAGCGTCAAGTCTTCTTGGGTATGACGCTACAAGCTTGGCGTATTTGGGGAGTTTCTCACAAGTCACAAGTCCGGGCTCTGGCTGGGCCACTCAAGGACATTCAGAGACTTGTCCCGAAGCCTCTCCTGCATTTTCTTGGCTGTGTGCTTAGGGTTGTTGTCCTGTTGGAAGGTGAACCTTCGCCCCAGTCTGAGGTCCTGAGCGATCTGGAGCAGGTTTTCATCAAGGATCTCTCTTCCTCAGATCTGTATCTCCTCATGGCTTGGTTTTTGCTCTGACATGCATTCTCAACTGTGGGACCTTATATAGACAGGTGTGTGCCTTTCCAAATCATGTCCATTCAATTGAATTTACCACAGGTGAACTCCAATCAAGTTATAGAAACATCTCAAGGATGATCAATGGATACAGGACGCACCTGAGCTCAATTTCGAGTCTCATAGCAAAGGGTCTGAATACTTATGTAAATAAGGTATTTCTGTTTGTTTTTTTCATTAATGTGCATGTATATTTATACTCCGGATTCCGACATTGCTCGTCCTAATATTTTTATATTTCTTAATTCCATTATTTTACTTATAGATTTGTGTGTATTTTTCGCATATTGTTAGATATTAATTAACTGTTGGAGCTAGGAACAAAAGCATTTTGCTACACCCGCAATAACATCTGCTAAATATGTGTATGTGACCAATAAAATGTGATTTGATTTAGAAAGATGCACATTCACGAGTTGCACAGTGAAAGAAGAAGGCTGGCCCAGGCTTGCCCAGCATTATCCAATGAGGCTGCAGGGTGGGCCCAACGGCTCAGTGGACACAGCAGAGAGAGAGAGAGAGAGAGAGAGAGAGAGAGAGACAGAGACACACACAGAGAGAGAGAGAGAGAGAGAGAGAGAGAGAGAGAGAGAGAGACATGGATTGTTTTATTGCCTAGTTGTTGAAAACGACAGTAATAGCTGTCTTGATTCTATCAGTTTGGTTGGGTAGTTATTGTTGGTGTGAGGTGATAAAGGGTGTTTCAGAGTTGTTCACTAGAATGGGTCCCTTACAGTGAGTGTTTAAGTCTGATGGCTATACACCCAAAATCCCTGTGGACTTCTCCTGAGGGGATTATGGCTACAAGGACTCCTTCACAGAGGAGGGTTAGGATTCGTCCCCAAATGGAACCTTATTCCCTATGTAGTGCACTACTTTTGAAGAGCCCTTGGTCTAAAGTAGTGCACTATAAAGGGAATAGGGTTGCCATTTGGGGCGCAAGCTCAGGCTCAGGCTGTTGCTGTCTCCACCTGGCTATAACAGGCTGCAGATCAGTACTGGGTTGTTATTCTGAGGGAGACATCAGGTCAACTACATATATGCTGGTCCTAGATCTGCTATTATGTATCATATAACAATACTAACCAGGTCCCAGATCTGTTTATGCAATGCCAACTCCATTGCTGTCATTGTCAAGCCAAACATAGTTTAGCAGGACAGTTCCATCAGGAGTTGCCAAGAGAGCAGAGACAGACTGGTTTTAACAGTACTGGAACAGTCATTTATCTTTCACATAGATACACGTGTAATGTTTTCATTCAAAATGCACTATAATATTGCATTTTACGTTAGTTAGTGGTGGCTACATCATCAATGACAATAAATAAGTCCTCTGCAAAACCGAGTGAATGTGTTACTGATAACAAGGACAGCTTTCCATCTAAATATACAGTAATCCATATTTTTGGAAAATAAAGCTTTTTGAATTTGTATTTATACAATGTAAGATGCTACAGAAAATACTATTTCCCGAGCAAGACTGGGTGTAAAATGTCAGATTGCACAGTCCTGCCCTTCACTTTAAACCCAGTTCAGTCCTGCCCTTCACTTTAAACCCAGTTCAGTCCTGCCCTTCTCTTTAAACCCAGTTCAGTCCTGCCCTTCACTTTAAACCCAGTTCAGTCCTGCCCTTCTCTTTAAACCCAGTTCAGTCCTGCCCTTCACTTTAAACCCAGTTCAGTCCTGCCCTTCTCTTTAAACCCAGTTCAGTCCTGCCCTTCTCTTTAAACCCAGTTCAGTCCTGCCCTTCTCTTTAAACCCAGTTCTTTCAAGTTGACTTTCATCACTGTTCTGAATTTAAAAGAAACTCCTCTCAAATGAGAACCCTATTGAACCCTTTAGAACCCTTTAGAACCCTTTAGAACCCAATCACATACACTATGATAAGAGGAGTAGAAAATACTTTCTGTCAATAAATAAACATCTGAGGACCGACAGATACATTTTATTATTTTCTTTACATCTGAGAATATTTATTTACCTGTCCTAGTCAGAATACGGTAGACGATTTGGTCTGTTATTCCCTCGGGAGATTCCCCCTGAACATTATCAGATAGGATGTCTTATAAAACTTTGAGTGACTGAGGTGAGCGTTAAAACGAATGTGACATTTATCTACAGTATTTAATATGTATAACCAAATTGACCCCTTTTAGCTTCCTTTCATAGATACGATTCCCCTGAAACATGTTTGACCATCCGCAGTAATAGCCACTCAATTGAACTTTAATCCTTTTAAGTTCAGGTCTAGGTCTGCGTCCAAATTTGCATCCCATTCCCTATTTTGTGCCCTATGTAGGGAACATGCCACCCTATTCCCCGTAGGACTGTGTTCCAAAGTAGTGCACTTTATTGGGAATAGGGTGGCAATTAGGATACAGCACTAGACTGTCTTGTACATCAAATCCTGGTGACATCTCACGCCAGAGATGGAGTGCGTCACAAATGGCACCCTATTCCCTATGTAGTGCACTAATTTTGACCAGAGCTCCATGGGGGGGACTAGGGTACCCTCTGTATTTACACGTCATGACACTGCATAACCCACCAAAGAAGGGAATATTTTCAAACTATTCAACCACTTGTTTTATTTCTACGAGTTTTGTGACAGGTTCAATGTTCTGGGCATCATCAGAACATTAGCTTGTTGTTGTTTACAGTGCCTTCGGAAAGTATTTCAAACCCCTTGACTTTTTCTACATGTTGTTACGTTACAGCCCGACCACATAATGACAAAGCAAAAACAGGTCTTTATACAGAAATATCACATTTACATAAGTCTTCAGACCCTTTACTCAGTGTTGAAGCACCTTTGGCAGCGATTACAGCCTCGTGTCTTCTTGGGTATGATGCTATACAAGCTTGGCACACCTGTATTTGGGGAGTTTCTCCCATTCTTCTCTGCAGATCCTCTCAAGCTCTGTCATGTTGGATGGGGAGCGTCGCTGCACAGCTATTTTCAGGTCTCTCCAGAGATGTTCGATCGGGTTCAAGTCCGGGCTCTGGCTGGGCCACTCAAGGACATTCAGAGACTTGTCCTGAAGCAGCTCCTGAGTTGTCTTGGCTGTGTGCTTAGGGTCGTTGTCCTGTCGGAAGGTGAACCTTCGCCCCAGTCTGAGGTCCTGAGCGCTCTGGAGCAGGTTTTCATCAAGGATCTCTCTGTACTTTGCTCCGTTCATCTTTCCTTCAATCCTGACTAGTCTCCCAGTCCCTGCCGCTGAAAAACATCCCAACAGCATGACACTGCAACCAGCATGTTTCACCGTAGGGATGGTACCAGGTTTCCTCCAGACGTGACGCTTGGCTTTCAGGCCAAAGAGTTCAATTTTGGGTTTATCAGACCAGAGAATCTTGTTTCTCATGGTCTGAGAGTCTTTAGGTGCCTTTTGGCAAACTCCAAGCGGGCTGTTATGTGCCTTTTTACTGAGGAGTGGCTTCCGTCTGGCCACTCTACCATGAAGGCCTGATTGATGGAGTGCTACAGAGATGGTTGTCCTTCTGGAAGGTTCTCCCATCTCCACGGAGGAACTCTATAGCTCTGTCAGAGTGACCATCGGGTTCTTGGTCACCACCCTGACCAAGGCCCTTCTCCCCCGATTGCTCAGTTTGGCCGGGCGGCCAGCTCTAGGAAGAGTCTTGGTGGTTCCAAACTTCTTCAACTTAACAATTATGGAGGCCACTGTGTTCTTGGGGACCTTCAATGCTGCAGAAATGTTTTGGTACCCTACCCCAGATCTGTGCCTCGACACAATCCTGTCTCAGAGCTCTACGGACAATTCCTTCAACCTCATGACTTGGTTTTTGCTCTGACATGCACTGTTAACTGTGGGACCTTATATAGACAGGTGTGTGCCTTTCCAAATCATGTCCAATCAATTGAATTTACCACAGGTGAACTCCAATCAAGTTGTAGAAACATCTCAAGGATGATCAATGGAAACAGGATGCACCTGAGCTCAATTTCGCATCTCCTAGCAAAGGGTCTGAATACTTATGTAAATAATGTATTTCTGTTTTAGATTTTTAATACATTTGCAAACATTTCTGCAAAACATCTGTTTTCGCTTTGTTATTATGGGGTATTGTGTGTAGATTGCTGAGGAATTGTTTTTATTTAATAAATGTTAGAATAAGGCTGTAACGTAAAGAAATGTGGAAAAAGTCAAGGGGTCTGAATCCTTTCCAAAAGCATTGTATTTCACACATCCTTTTAAAGTCAGAAAACTTTATGCATTGGCCTATGAAACAATCTCTTTAAATAACTTAGGCTGGGATCCAATTGACAATGACCCATATAAAAGTCATTTTTGACATATGCAGCGTTTAACGTGAATGTGGTCTTCCTGAATGCAGGCACATTGCCTTTAAAAGCCACATTGTTGACAAAGACGATCAGGTTGGGCGCCAGCCTAAGTTATCTTAGTATTAGGACCACTCTCTTCTCAATATACATTATTGAGTTTAATATAACCTTATGCAGTACCAAAGAAAACACTTATTCTCTCTATAAAGATAACTTAGCATGTATTAGGAGCTCTCTGTCCTCAGGGTAAGTTTAACTAAATGTTACTTAGTTTAATAATGCATTACACCATTAATATTACACAGAATGGATTACAGACAGTCAAACGACAGTGAAGGCCTGTGTTACTGTAACATTACACCATTAATATTACACAGAATGGATTACAGATGAGTGAGTCAGACCATTCAAATTACACAGATACTGTACGTTCCTCACATCAACTGCTTTGTTGGGCAAGGACTGGTAACTTAGCATTTCATGGTAAAGTCTACACCTGTTGTGTTCGATGCATGTGAAACAATTTGATTTGATTTGTTGTAGCTAACCATCAAACTTTTTTTTTAATGTAGGCCATGTCTCTATTAACATGTCATTCTGGTCCAGGATGTTTAGCGAACCACTAATGCACTAACCACTAACACCTTGGGCCAGAGCTAGTCTCTCTTTAACCACTAACACCTTGGACCAGAGCTAGTCTCTCTTTAAACACTAACACCTTGGGCCAGAGCTAGTCTCTCTTTAACCACTAACACCTTGGACCAGAGCTAGTCTCTCATTAACCACTAACACCTTGGACCAGAGCTAGTCTCTCTTTAACCACTAACCACTAACACCTTGGACCAGAGCTAGTCTCTCTTTAAACACTAACACCTTGGGCCAGAGCTAGTCTCTCTTTAACCACTAACACCTTGGACCAGAGCTAGTCTCTCATTAACACACTAACACATTGGGCCAGAGCTAGTCTCTCTTTAACCACTAACACCTTGGGCCAGAGCTAGTCTCTCTTTAACCACTAACACCTTGGACCAGAGCTAGTCTCTCATTAACCACTAACACCTTGGACCAGAGCTAGTCTCTCTTTAACCACTAACCACTAACACCTTGGACCAGAGCTAGTCTCTCTTTAAACACTAACACCTTGGGCCAGAGCTAGTCTCTCTTTAACCACTAACACCTTGGACCAGAGCTAGTCTCTCATTAACACACTAACACATTGGGCCAGAGCTAGTCTCTCTTTAACCACTAACACCTTGGGCCAGAGCTAGTCTCTCATTAACCACTAACACCTTGGGCCAGAGCTAGTCTCTCATTAACCACTAACACCTTGGGCCAGAGCTAGTCTCTCATTAACCACTAACACCTTGGGCCAGAGCTAGTCTCTCTTTAACCACTAACACCTTGGGCCAGAGCTAGTCTCTCATTAACACACTAACACATTGGGCCAGAGCTAGTCTCTCATTAACCACTAACACCTTGGGCCAGAGCTAGTCTCTCTTTAACCACTAACACCTTGGGCCAGAGCTAGTCTCTCATTAACACACTAACACATTGGGCCAGAGCTAGTCTCTCATTAACCACTAACACCTTGGACCAGAGCTAGTCTCTCTTTAACCACTAACACCTTGGGCCAGAGCTAGTCTCTCTTTAAACACTAACACCTTGTACCAGAGCTAGTCTCTCATTAACCACTAACACCTTGGGCCAGAGCTAGTCTCTCTTTAACCACTAACCACTAACACCTTGGACCAGAGCTAGTCTCTCTTTAACCACTAACACCTTGGACCAGAGCTAGTCTCTCTTTAACCACTAACACCTTGGGCCAGAGCTAGTCTCTCTTTAACCACTAACACCTTGGAGCAGAGCTAGTCTCTCATTAACCACTAACACCTTGGGCCAGAGCTAGTCTCTCTTTAACCACTAACACCTTGGGCCAGAGCTAGTCTCTCTTTAACCACTAACACCTTGGGCCAGAGCTAGTCTCTCTTTAACCACTAACACCTTGGACCAGAGCTAGTCTCTCTTTAACCACTAACACCTTGGACCAGAGCTAGTCTCTCTTTAACCACTAACACCTTGGGCCAGAGCTAGTCTCTCTTTAACCACTAACACCTTGGACCAGAGCTAGTCTCTCTTTAACCACTAACACCTTGGACCAGAGCTAGTCTCTCTTTAACCACTAACACCTTGGACCAGAGCTAGTCTCTCTTTAACACGTTTCTGTACCCTTCAGCAAAACTAATTTTGCACCTGGAAATGCAGTACTCCCTTGCAAAAGAGAACTTGGTCTCAAGGGGACTCCATGTTTAAATAAATAAATAAAATGCATGTTTCTTTTTAAATTAATTCAATAAAATCATTGTAGTAATTATACTGCCGCAAAAAAAAAAAGACATTTGTTTCCCTTGTCAAGATCTCATTGGCAGTACCAATGTTTATTGGTACTATTCTGTCAAAATATACATATCCTTGGGGGTTCAGAGTGAGGCGTCATCAATGGCTCCCTACTCCCTATAAGGCTATGGTCAAAACTAGTGCACTACATTGGGAATAGGGTGCCATTTGAGTGGAAGCGTGAGATCTCTCTGTTGGGGGACAGATGCTGTGCTTTCCTCAGTTGATATGAGCCAACCCCATGCCAAAACACAGTCTCTCTACACACAGCCAAACATTCCAAGGCCAAGTGAGTTAGGTCATTTAGCCAAACATTCCAAGGCCAAGTGAGTTAGGTCATTTAGGTTCTAAAGACAAAACAAACTGTGTGTCAGAGACATTTATGAGATAGTTTCCTCAAATAAAACACCACATTTGTAATCCTCCAATCTGTGGTCAGTGAAGGGAAACATTGTAGGGAGTGTGTGTGTGTGTGTGTGTGTGTGTGTGTGTGTGTGTGTGTGTGTGTGGATGGGAGGTGTTGTGTATTGATGTTCTAGTTTTGTCCCTTTAGGGCACCTGTAACCCCCCTTGCTTACCTACGTTGAAATGCTTGGAATGTTCTTCCTGTGAAACGCATTAAAACAATGCCCACGTTAATTTCTACTCCCGTCTCCTGTCCTGTCCTTATATTAGTTGTATAAGTAATACAGTGCAACAGGAGGGAGAATCTAGGCAATACACAGTCATTCAATGCTGATTGGTCATACATAAGGTATACAACAACACTGGCGACGAGGAAGAAACGTTCTCACGTTTGTGCTCATCGTCGTCGGCAGAAAGTCTGAGTTAAATTCGTTATTTATTTATTTTTCTCGCTGTAGAAAGGACGCAAACATAACGTGGAGCTAGCCAGTGGAGTGATGCTAGCTAGCCTTTGATGTCACGGCAACGAGAGCCTCGAGGGATAGGAAGAGTTTCGCTGCGGGAGAAAGTGAAGTCATCGTGAGTTAAAAGAAAGAAAAATAAACTGAAAATGTCTGCATTGATTGGAAATATAGGAACATTTGATGAATCTGTGGAAAGCAGAAGTCGTTGTGCTAACATCTTTGACTGTTATGGGAGGAAAAACATTCAATCTACTGCGCAGCCTAGTAACGCCTGAAAAACCAGGTGATAAATCAGATGATGAAATTGTGGCTACCTTAAAAAGGACATTATTCTCCCAAACCACTGATAATCGCAGAGAGATTCCGGTTTCATAAGAGAAATCAAGAGGAGGGGGAATCAATCTCACAGTTTGTGGCTGTATTGAAACAGTTATCTGAACACTGTGAATTTGGGCGATCAATGAGTGACACTATACGTGATAGGTTTAGTGTGTGGCATGCGCAGTGACGGCAATTCAGAAACACCTTTTGCCTGAGAGTAACTTAACATCGCAGAGAGCAATAGAAGTGAGTACGTCAATGGAAATGGCAAATAAAGACGCACGACAGCTAAGTGCATCGACCAAAGTGCATAAGGTGTCTATGGCAGGAGGTGAGAAGCCATGCTATCGCTGTGGGAAACCAGGTCACCAAGCAGAGGAGTGTTGGTGAAAAGACTTAGACTGCAGAAGTACAAAAAGTACTGAACAAAGGAAAAGCGACTTCAGGAAGTACAAAAAAGAAAGGTCATAAAATGGAGCACACAGAGGATGAACAAAGTGATACCCTGTCTGAAGGGGAAGAATCTTTGCATGTTATGTCAATTTCAGACAATGGTTACGGGTACTGGGTGACACCGCCACTGGATGGAAACGCAGTACGGATGCAAGTGGACACTGGAGCAGCCGTGTCTCTGCTGTCTGAGGCTGTCTACAAGGAGAAACTACATCACCTCACACCACAGCCCACAAAGACGACGCTGAAAACATACACCGGTGAGATTGTTCCAGTGAGAGGAAGCGTGATTGTTACAGTGGAGCTCAACAAACAGAAGGTAAAGATACCACTCTACATCGTGAAAGGCAACCATCCAGGATTGCTAGGACGCACATGGCTGGAAAAGATCAAACTAAACCGGCAGGAAATTCACATGGTTGCAAAAGAGGACACAAACCTACAAGGGATATTGAGGAAACAGGCGGATGTGTTCAATGGAGAACTTGGCAGTATGAAGGACATAACAGTTAAACGGACCGTGAAACCAGACAGCCAAAATGCTTCAACGCTAGACCTGTCCCATACGCCATAAAACCAAAAGTTGAAATTGAGCTAAACAGACTAGTCGAGAGTGGAGTATTGGATCCAGTGAACGTTAGTGAATGGGCTACACCCAACATTCCAGTCATAAAAAAAAAGATGGATCTCTCAGACTCTGTGGTGATTTCAAAGTCACCATTAACCCAGTCTTGACTGCTGAAAAAATATCCACTACCCCTCATTGATGACCTCTTTTCTGGTTTAGCTGGAGGACAAAAATTCAGTAAGATAGACTTATGTCAGGGCTATCTACAGATGAATGTGGACCAAGAGTCACAGGAACTGTTGACCATAGTGACTCACAAAGGACCGTACAGGTACCGGAAGGCTCCGTTTTGGAATCACCTCAGCTCCGGCCTTGTTTCAGAGAGCTATGGACCAGATACCGAACAGGCTCACTGGGGTCCAATGTTACCTCGATGATCTACTCATCACCGGCAAAGATGAACAGGAGCACCTGAGAAACCTGAACGCTACACTACAGAGATTGGAGGAGTACGGTCCGAGGGTCCGGAAGGACAAATGCGACCCTATGTTGAGTACCTGGGCCACGTCATCGACAGCTCGGGGCTCCACAAGGCGCCATCGAAGGTGAATGCCGTTGCAGAAGCTCCATCCCCACAGAAAGTGAGTCAGCTGAGATCATTCTTAGGACTACTGACATACTACGCAAAGTTTGTGCCAAACCTAGCTAACATGTTAAAGCCACTGCATGAACATTTGAACAAAACCAAACAGTGGATGTGGACAGACAGATGTGAGGAGGCCTTCAAGAAAGTGAAAACAGCCTTAGCTCAGTCAGAGGCCCTCACCCACTTCAACCCCAACTTGCCATTACAGATGGCATGTGACGCCTTATGGCGTTGGTGCAGTTGTCTCACATGCCATCAGGTGAAGAAAGGCCAATTGCTTTCGCATCACGGACCTTAAGTAAAGCCGAGAGCAATTATGCACAGATAGAGCGTGAAGACATTTCATCAGTTTCTGTTTGGCCGACGGTTCACACTGCTGACGGACCATAGACCCCTCACCTCCATCTTTGGTCCCCACATCGGCATTCCGTCGCTGGCAGCCAGCCGCATGCAGCCAGCCCCATGCAGCCAGCCCCATGCAGCCAGCCCCATGCAGCCAGCCGCATGCAGCCAGCCCCATGCAGCCAGCCCCATGCAGCCAGCCCCATGCAGCCAGCCCCATGCAGCCAGCCCCATGCAGCCAGCCCCATGCAGCCAGCCCCATGCAGCGATGGGCGTTGTTGTTATCTGCTCACCAGCACGATATCAAGTACAGAAGGTCTGAGCAGCACTGCAATGCAGATGGCCCCTCAAGGCTTCCCTTACCTGTCGCACACACTGAGCACTCCCAGGCTGAAAATCTCCTACTTCAAGGAAGTGACGAACGCCCCCAGTTACATCTGTCCAAGTGAAAAAGTTCACCCACACTGTCGCTCATGGAAAAGAAGGAGAGACGTCGGACAGCCTACAACCTTACCTAGTGAGGAGAAACGAGCTCACAGTTCAGTTTGGATGCTTGCTATGGGGTTTTCGAGTCATCATACCGCCGCCACTGAGAAGGCAGGTGCTTGAAGAACTCCATTCAGGGCACTGTGGCATGGTGCGAATGAAGGAGATTGCACGCAGCTACTTTTGGTGGCCAGGTCTGGATGCAGCTTTCGAAGACAAGGTCAAGTCATGTTCTGCATGTCAGAAGATGGGGAACATGCCTCAGGTAGTGCCACTACACCCATGGGACTTCCCAGAGGAGCCTTGGCAGCGAGCCCACTGGAGGATCGTATGTTCTTAGTCGTAGTTGACGCACACAGCAAATGGCCTGAGGTCACAGTGATGAAGAGCACCTCAGCGGAGAGAACCATCGAAGAGCTACGGTCAATTTTCAGTCGCTTCGGCTTGCCAACGCAACTCGTTAGTGATAATGGCCCCCAACTGGTGTCTGAAGAGTTCCGGTCATTCATGGAGGCAAATGGAATTCAGCACATCAAGTCAGCGCCGTATCACCCTGCAACGAACAGCCTCGCTGAAAGGTTTGTCCAAATGATGAAGCAAGCTTTAAAATCATCACAAGGGAACAGGGCGTCTAAACACCTCCCTGTTGACCTACAGAAACACTCCACACTCTACAACCTAAGTGGCACCCGCGTCAGCCATGATGAAAAGACAGCTTCGCATGCGACTCGACCTCCTGAGACCTCCAAAGACGAGACAGGTTGTACAGATACAACAGAGAGCACAGATGGAGAGACGGAGCAAAGCAAAAGACAGAAGCTTCATAGCTGGAGAGAGAGTTCTTGCTCGGAACTACTGCGAAGGTCCAAAGTGGATACCAGCCACAGTGGTTGTACAAACAGGGCCTGTGGTCCTACACAGTTCACACACCGGAAAACATCATCTGGAGGAGACACGTGGATCAACTGTTGCCAGGAACCAACCTCAGAGATGACTCCTGTCAAGTGACAAACCAAGATCAGCTACTGGAGACCTACCATGACTGCGAGCTATCACCTGGACGTCCACTGCAGCAACCTACCAATGTGGAACGTGCTCCAGACTCACCTGAACCAGCCAGAGGGCCTACTCAATAAGGTATTGGTCAGTGATAAGGTATTGGTCAGTGATAAGGTATTGGTCAGTGATAAGGTATTGGTCAGTGATAAGGTATTGGTCAGTGATAAGGTATTGGTCAGTGATAAGGTATTGGTCAGTGATAAGGTATTGGTCAGTGATAAGGTATTGGTCAGTGATAAGGTATTGGTCAGTCATAAGGTATTGGTCAGTGATAAGGTATTGGTCATCAAGGTATTGGTCAGTCATAAGGTATTGGTCAGTCATAAGGTATTGGTCAGTGATAAGGTATTGGTCAGTGATAAGGTATTGGTCAGTGATAAGGTATTGGTCAGTGATAAGGTATTGGTCAGTGATAAGGTATTGGTCAGTGATAAGGTATTGGTCAGTCATAAGGTATTGGTCAGTGATAAGGTATTGGTCAGTGATAAGGTATTGGTCAGTGATAAGGTATTGGTCAGTGATAAGGTATTGGTCAGTCATAAGGTATTGGTCAGTGATAAGGTATTGGTCAGTGATAAGGTATTGGTCAGTCATAAGGTATTGGTCAGTGATAAGGTATTGGTCAGTGATAAGGTATTGGTCAGTGATAAGGTATTGGTCAGTGATAAGGTATTGGTCAGTCATAAGGTATTGGTCAGTGATAAGGTATTGGTCAGTGATAAGGTATTGGTCAGTGATAAGGTATTGGTCAGTGATAAGGTATTGGTCAGTGATAAGGTATTGGTCAGTGATAAGGTATTGGTCAGTGATAAGGTATTGGTCAGTGATAAGGTATTGGTCAGTCATAAGGTATTGGTCAGTGATAAGGTATTGGTCAGTGATAAGGTATTGGTCAGTGATAAGGTATTGGTCAGTCATAAGGTATTGGTCAGTCATAAGGTATTGGTCAGTGATAAGGTATTGGTCAGTGATAAGGTATTGGTCAGTCATAAGGTATTGGTCAGTGATAAGGTATTGGTCAGTGATAAGGTATTGGTCAGTGATAAGGTATTGGTCAGTGATAAGGTATTGGTCAGTGATAAGGTATTGGTCAGTGATAAGGTATTGGTCAGTCATAAGGTATTGGTCAGTGATAAGGTATTGGTCAGTGATAAGGTATTGGTCAGTGATAAGGTATTGGTCAGTCATAAGGTATTGGTCAGTCATAAGGTATTGGTCAGTGATAAGGTATTGGTCAGTGATAAGGTATTGGTCAGTCATAAGGTATTGGTCAGTGATAAGGTATTGGTCAGTGATAAGGTATTGGTCAGTGATAAGGTATTGGTCAGTGATAAGGTATTGACTCCCCCTCTCCCTGTCTGTTCTATCACTTCAATAAAAATCCTTAAAAAGAGGAAAGGGAAAACTCAAAAAAGAAGTCTTCATTTCCATCCTGTCACACACACACTGATGCCCTGTCACTTTTCTTTTTTTAAATGTATTTTAATTTCACCTTTATTTAACCAGGTAAGCCAGTTGAGAACAAGTTCTCATTTACAACAGCGACCTGGCCAAGATAAAGCAAAGCAGTGCGATAAAAACAACAACACAGAGTTACATATGGGGTAAACAAAACATAAAGTCAAAAATACAACAGAAAATCTATATACAGTGTGTGCGAATGTAGTAAGTTATGGAGGTAAGGCAATAAATACGCCATAGTGCAAAATAGTTACAATTTCATATTAACACTGGAATGATAGATGTGCAAGAGATGATGTGCAAATAGAGATACTGGGGTGCAAATGAGCAAAATAAATAACAATATGGGGATGAGGTAGTTGGGTGGGCTAATTTCAGATGGGCTGTGTACAGGTGCAGTGATCGGTAAGCTGCTCTGACAACTGATGCTTAAAGTTAGTGAGGGAGATAAGAGTCTCCAGCTTCAGAGATTTTTGCAGTTCGTTCCAGTCATTGGCAGCAGAGAACTGGAAGGAATGGCGGCCAAAGGAGGTGTTGGCTTTGGGGATGACCAGTGAGATATACCTGCTGGAGCGCATACTACGGGTGGGTGCTGCTATGGTGACCAATGAGCTAAGATAAGGCGGGGATTTGCCTAGC
The DNA here is from genome assembly GCF_020615455.1 of Coregonus clupeaformis. Lineage (NCBI taxonomy): Eukaryota > Metazoa > Chordata > Actinopteri > Salmoniformes > Salmonidae > Coregonus > Coregonus clupeaformis. The sequence continues at coordinate 13,180,523 of NC_059200.1, read as the reverse complement.
AGTGATTTATAGATGGCCTGGAGCCAGTGGGTTTGGCGACTAATATGTAGTGAAGAGGTGGACCCCAGGTGACCCTAGGTGACCCCAGGTGACCCCATGAAGAATAACTGCTGCTTCTGAAAAAGCTAATGGGGATCCAAATAAACCAATCAACCAATCAACCAATCAACCAATCAACCAATCAACCAAACAACCAATCAACCAATCAACCAATCAACCAATCAACCAATAAACCAATAAACCAATAAACCAATCAACCAATAATCTCAGCCCGCTGTAGCGTTGTCTAACATCACTCCAGGGCTACCTCCCAAATGGCACCCTATTCCCTATATAGTGCACTACTTTAGACCAGAGAATGGCACCCTATTCCCTATGTAGTGCACTACTTTAGACCAGAGAATGGCACCCTATTCCCTATGTAGTGCACTACTTTAGACCAGAGAATGGCACCCTATTCCCTATGTAGTGCACTACTTTAGACCAGAGAATGGCACCCTATTCCCTATGTAGTGCACTACTTTAGACCAGAGAATGGCACCCTATTCCCTATGTAGTGCACTATTTTAGACCAGAGAATGGCACCCTATTCCCTATGTAGTGCACTACTTTAGACCAGAGAATGACACCCTATTCCCTATGTATTGCACTACTTTAGACCAGAGAATGGCACCCTATTCCCTATATAGTGCACTACTTTAGACCAGAGAATGGCACCCTATTCCCTATGTAGTGCACTACTTTAGACCAGAGAATGGGACCCTATTCCCTATGTAGTGCACTACTTTAGACCAGAGAATGGCACCCTATTCCCTATATAGTGCACTACTTTAGACCAGAGAATGGCACCCTATTCCCTATGTAGTGCACTACTTTAGACCAGAGAATGGCACCCTATTCCCTATATAGTGCACTACTTTAGACCAGAGAATGGCACCCTAGTCCCTATATAGTGCACTACTTTAGACCAGAGAATGGCACCCTAGTCCCTATATAGTGCACTACTTTAGACCAGAGAATGGCACCCTATTCCCTATGTAGTGCACTACTTTAGACCAGAGAATGGCACCCTATTCCCTATGTAGTGCACTACTTTAGACCAGAGAATGGCACCCTATTCCCTATGTAGTGCACTACTTTAGACCAGAGAATGGCACCCTATTCCCTATGTAGTGCACTACTTTAGACCAGAGAATGGCACCCTATTCCCTATGTAGTGCACTACTTTAGACCAGAGAATGGCACCCTATTCCCTATATAGTGCACTACTTTAGACCAGAGAATGGCACCCTATTCCCTATATAGTGCACTACTTTAGACCAGAGAATGGCACCCTATTCCCTATGTAGTGCACTACTTTAGACCAGAGAATGGCACCCTATTCCCTATGTAGTGCACTACTTTAGACCAGAGAATGGCACCCTATTCCCTATATAGTGCACTACTTTAGACCAGAGAATGGCACCCTATTCCCTATGTAGTGCACTACTTTAGACCAGAGAATGGCACCCTATTCCCTATGTAGTGCACTACTTTAGACCAGAGAATGGCACCCTATTCCCTATGTAGTGCACTACTTTAGATCAGAGAATGGCACCCTATTCCCTATGTAGTGCACTACTTTAGACCAGAGAATGGCACCCTATTCCCTATGTAGTGCACTACTTTAGATCAGGGTCCAAAGGGCTTTGATACAAAAAAGTGCACTACAGTGCCTTCAGAAAGTATTCACAACCCTTGACTTTTTGTTGTTGCAGCCTGAATTGAAAATAAATTAAATTCAGATTGTTTTGTCACTGGCTTTCACAATACTACATAATCCTAAATGTAAAAACTTGCTCAACAAGTCACATAATAAGGAAGAACTCTGTAATAAGACTGTTAGAAACAGAAAAGGAAATAAACAGACAGCAGAGGAGTAAGACTGTAGCTGATTGGTCCTGTAGGGTTAGAACAGAAGATATCAACAATAAGACTGTAGCTGATTGGTCCTATAGGGTTAGAACAGAAGATATCAACAATAAGACTGTAGCTGATTGGTCCTATAGGGTTAGAACAGAAGATATCAACAATAAGACTGTAGCTGATTGGTCCTATAGGGTTAGAACAGAAGATATCAACAATAAGACTGTAGCTGATTGGTCCTATAGGGTTAGAACAGAAGATATCAACAATAAGACTGTAGCTGATTGGTCCTATGGGTTAGAACAGAAGATATCAACAATAAGACTGTAGCTGATTGGTCCTATAGGGTTAGAACAGAAGATATCAACAATAAGACTGTAGCTGATTGGTCCTGTAGGGTTAGAACAGAAGATATGAACAATAAGACTGTAGCTGATTGGTCCTATAGGGTTAGAACAGAAGATATCAACAATAAGACTGTAGCTGATTGGTCCTATAGGGTTAGAACAGAAGATATCAACAATAAGACTGTAGCTGATTGGTCCTACAGTACAGGGTAGTGTAGCTGTAGATGGAGTTGAACTCAAACCCAGTATCTACTGAAGCCAAGCACACGTCATGTTTGTGGGTTCTTAGCCAAACGCGATCAGAGGCGACTTACATTTTATTTACCTTTGTCACGTTCGTTGAATACAGGATTGGACCAAGGTGCAGCGTGGTATGCATACATGTTTGTTTATTAAATAAACACAGAACAAAACAACAAACGCAACATAACGTGACATTCTAACGCTAACCTCAAACAAGCCAAACCCACAGAAACCAGATCCCACAACTAAGGTAGGCAACATGGCTACCTAAGTATGATCCCCAATCAGAGACAACGATCGACAGCTGCCTCTGATTGGGAACCACACCCAGCCAACATAGAAATACACATTCTAGAAACTATCAACATTCACACCCTGACCAAACTAACAAGAAACAACAGGCATTAAAGGTCAGGGCATGTTTCAGCATGACAATGCCCCCGTGCACAAAGCGAGGTCGATACAGAAATGGTTTGTCGAGATCGGTGTGGAAGAACTTGACTGGCCTGCACAGTCAAAACACCTTTGAGATGAATTGGAACGCCGACTGCGAGCCAGGCCTAATCGCCAAACATCAGTGCCCGACCTCAGTAATGATCTTGTGGCTGAATGGAAGCAAGTCCCCGCAGCAATGTTCCAACATCTAGTGGAAAGCCTTCCCAGAAGAGTGGAGGCTGTTATAGCAGCAAAGGGGGGACCAACTCCATATTAATGCCCATGATTTTGGAATGAGATGTTTGAGGAGCAGGTGTCCACATACTTTTGGTCATGTAGTGGTGAAACATCTAATCTGTTTGTGCCATTTCCACCTCATTTTCGAACACTTTTAAAACAGGGAAGACAAACGCAGAAACTATGGATACAACTTCCTCAGCGCCTCGAGCATGTTTCTGTTAGACGATACATCATACACCATGGCCCTTGTAGGCTAAACTGCAGAGAAAACCCCCCATAACTGATCCAAATGGTTGCCTAATCAGGCAGGCTAGATGCAGTTATTTCAAAATTAATATGCATACAAAACGCCAGGCTTTTGAGTGGTTATTCAAATTACACTTTTTACACACATTTTACTGCAGTTTACAGTCTAGACTACAGTTTTGTACTCACTTGAAAACATTATTCATTACATTGTGTTGTTGTAGCATAGGGAGGATACATTTCTTGTCCCTAAAAACTGAAACAATAGGGGAGCTTTTCGAGCTTAATACCGATAGGTTCCATCCTTTCTGGACCTTCTAAACTGTGGAGAATAGACCCAAACTGATCCAATAATTGAGTTATTAACTATAATAATATTAATAATAATAATAAAAATAATAATAATAATAATAATAATAATATTAAGCCATAATCAGGCCTAGGCTGTAGGCAGTTATTTCGGCATGAAACAAAACACACCGTAAAAAAATGTTTTTGGTGCCTAGTAGATTTTGTCCAAAAAAACAAAAACAAATATACCCATTGAAGTCTTTCTATATCTGTGCAATGATGACTTACATACATTTAATTAAAATAATGAAGACTCAATCTTACTTCAGAAGGCTACTTAAAATCTAAGCATATTTGTTTTTTTAAATCACTCCAAAGAGAGAAGAATCAATTGGAGTCATGGGATGTAATATTCTGCAGCAAATTGAGCTGTTCTATCATCTCTGCCTTCCACATGTGCTCATTGTGCTGGTATGCGCTCAGGTAAGGTTATGTTCTTCAGTTACGAATAAGTAAGCATTGAAAATGTTTAGCTAATAGCAATACAAATGACTCCATGTTTACGATGTATGTAACGTTAGCTTACTACCAGCGAAACAATTCTCATAGCTACTTCTTTAGCTAACCAGCGCTAGATAACGTTTTCTAACTAGCTCGATGCGATGGAGATGGCCAAAAAATCTGTCACATTTGGCAGTCAAATATATGATGGAGAAATGTGCATTTTTGTATCAACAGTTTTTTGATAACATGTTTTGTCTGCGCATTTGCTGGATCATATGTGACCGATGGTTAGCTATCTCGTTTGGTAATGTGTTACTAGCTAACGTAACCTAGACTAGCTAGCTAACTTATAAGGTTTTATTTCTTCTATTTTTTATTGCTAACTTTAGCTGGTATGTAGCAAGTTAGCAAACATAAGAGAGCTTGTGCTTGCTAGATAACTTTCTAAGCTAGGCTAATGTTAGCTAATTTAGGTTTGTTTGCCCATGTGTATTATAGCGAGCTACTAGTGTATCAATGTCCAAAACTCTGAATTGGTGGGGTGTGGTCGTGCGTCAGCCGTACATTATTAGGTCAGAAAATGTTTTGTATCATTACATACAGCCGGGGAAAACGATTGGTTATCAGAGCCGCGCTAACTCACCAGCATTACGACCAGGAATACGACTTTCCCGAAGCAGATCCTTTGTTTGCTCTCCCCAGGGCAACTGAACTGATTCCAACGGCTGACCCAAAACATCGCCGGCGGAGGAGAGGCACTCGGAGTGGCCTGCTGTTTCGACTTAGGAGGCACGCACACCACCCACCGCTTCCAAGTATACTACATGCTAATGTTCAGTCTTTGGTTAACAAGATCGACGAACTCCGGGCAAGGATTTCTTTCTAGAGAGACATCAAGGCCTGTAACATACTTTGTTTCACGGAAAAATGGCTCTCTTGGGATATTCTGTCGAAATCGGTCCAGCCAGAGTGGTTCCCAGTTCATCACACAGACAGGAATAAATATCTCTCCCGGAAGCAGAAGGGCGGAGGTGTGTGTTTCATGATTAACGACTCATGGTGTAATTGTAGTAACATACAGGAACTCGAGTCCTTTTGTTCACCCGACCTAGAATACCTCACAATCAAATGCAGACCGTATTATCTCCCAAGAGAATTTTCTTTGGTTATAGTCACGGCCGTGTATATCCCCCCTCAAGCCGATACCACAACGGTCCTCAAAAAAGAACTTCACTGGACTTTGTGCAAACTGAAAACCACAAATCCTGAGGCTGCATTTATTGTAGCTGGGGATTTTTAACAAAGCAAATTTGAGGACTAGGCTGCCGAAGTTCTATCAACATATCGACTGTTGTACTCGCGCTGCCAAAATCCTCGACCATTGCTATTCAAACTTCCGGAATGGTTATAAGGCCCTTCCCCCCCTTCCTTTCAGCAAATCTGACCACGACTCCATTTTGCTCCTCACTTCCTATAGGCAGAAACTCAAACAGGAAATACCCGTGCTAAGGACTATTCAACGCTGGTCTGACCAATCGGAATCCACGCTTCAAGATTGTTTTGATCACGCGGACTGGGATATGTTCCGGGTAGCTTCCGAAAAGAATACACTGAAACGATGACTGAGTTTATCAGGAAGTGTATAGGTGATGTTGTGCCCACTGTGACTATTAAAACCTACCCTAACCAGAAACCGTGGATAGATGGCAGCATTCACGCCAATCTGAAAGCGTGAACCACCACATTCACCATGGCAAGGTGACTGGGAATATGGCAGAATACAAACAGTGTCACTGACGAGGCCCACTACCAAGGACTGTGGCCTCTCCTTCTCCATGGCCGACGTGATTAAGACATTTAAGCATGTTAACCCCCGCAAGGCTGCCGGCCCAGACGGCATCCCTAGCCGCGTCCTCAGAGCATGCGCAGACCAGCTGGCTGGTGTGTTTACGGACATATTCAATCTCTCCCTTTCCCAGTCTGCTGTTCCCACATGCTTCAAGATGGCCACCATTGTTCCTGTACCCAAGAAAGCAAAGGTAACTGAACTAAATGACTATCGCCCTGTAGCACTCACCTCTGTCATCATGAAGTGCTTTGAGAGACTAGTCAAGGATCATATCACCTCTACCTTACCTGTCACCCTAGACCCACTTCAATTTGCTTACCGCCCCAATAGATCCACAGACGATGCAATCGCCATCACACTGCACACTGCACTATCCCATCTGGACAAGAGGAATACCTATGTAAGAATGCTGTTAATTGACTATAGCTCAGCATTCAACACATTTACATTACATTTTAGTCATTTAGCAGACGCTCTTATCCAGAGCGACTTACAGGAGCAATTAGGGTTAAGTGCCTTGCTCAAGGGCACATTTACGTCATTTAGCAGACGCTCTTATCCAGAGCGACTACAAATTGGTGCATTCACCCTATAGCCAGTGGGCTAAGCACTTTACAATTATACTTTTTTTTATTATTTTTTATTATTATTATTTTTATTTATTTTTATTTATTTTTTGTGGGGGGGGGAGGGGTAGAAGGATTACTTTATCCTATCCCAGGTGTTCCTTAAAGAGTACCCTCCAAGCTCATCATTAAGCTCGAGGCTCTGGGTCTGAACCCCGCCCTGTGCAACTGGGTCCTGGACTTCCTGACTGGCCGCCCCCAGGTGGTGAAGGTAGGAAACAACATCTCCACTTTGCTGATCCTCAACACTGGGGCCCCACAAGGGTGCATGCTCAGCCCCCTCCTGTACTCCCTGTTCACCCATGACTGCGTGGCCAAGCACGCCTCCAACTCAATCATCAAGTTTGAAGACGACACAACAGTAGTAGGCTTGATTACCAACAATGACGAGACCGCCTACAGGGAGGAGGTGAGGGCTCTGGGAGTGTGGTGTCAGGAAAATGACCTCTCACTCAACGTCAACAAAACAAAGGAGATGATCGTGGACTTCAGGAAACAACAGAGGGTGCACCCCCCTATCCACATCGACGGGACCGCAGTGCTTGCCTACGGAGCTGTGAGGGGAACGGCACCTCCGTTCCTTCAGGCTCTGATCAGTCCCTACACCCAAACGAGGGCATTGCGTTCATCCACCTCTGGCCTGCTGGCCCCCCTACCTCTGCGGAAGCACAGTTCCCGCTCAGCCCAGTCAAAACTGTAGCTAGCTAGCTTATAAAATCAATGATGTTGGTATAGATCTAGCTAGCTAGCTTATAAAATCAATGATGGTTGGTATAGATCTAGCTAGCTAGCTTATAAAATCAATGATGATTGGTATAGATCTAGCTAGCTAGCTTATAAAATCAATGATGGTTGGTATAGATCTAGCTAGCTAGCTTATAAAATCAATGATGTTGGTTTAGATCTAGCTAGCTAGCTTATAAAATCAATGATGGTTGGTATAGATCTAGCTAGCTAGCTTATAAAATCAATGATGATTGGTATAGATCTAGCTAGCTAGCTTATAAAATCAATGATGTTGGTATAGATCTAGCTAGCTAGCTTATAAAATCAATGATGTTGGTATAGATCTAGCTAGCTAGCTTATAAAATCAATGATGTTGCGAAATGGTGAATGCTTGTTATGTCCATGTAGCCGAGTGTTTGGAAATAATTAATCCATTTTGTGACACACACTTCGTAGCTACTTGTTGTAGTTGCAGGGTCTTGATAAAATGTGTTAATGGTTAATCATCTATATTCTTATTTTAACAGATGTGCCTCGTGGCTGATTCATATTATCTCTAAACATTAAGGTATGTACATCTCAGCATATTGCATTCAATAATTCCACTTGTGTGGGCTAATTAGCAAAGATTTGATGGGGGTGAATAGTTATGCACGCTCAAGTTTTCTGTTTTTTTGTCTTATTTGTTTCACAGTAAAAAATATTTTGCGTCTTCAAAGTGGTAGGGATGTTGTGTAAATCAAATGATACAAACCCCCCAAAAATCTATTTTCATTCCAGGTTGTAAGGCAACAAAATAGGAAAAATGCCAAGGGGGGGTGAATACTTTCGCAAGCCACTGTACCTCAATGTTTAATTCCATGCTGGAATATGTCTGATCTGCATACTATTGTAGTAACATGATTGATAGTGAAATGTCTTTATTGATTATTTGACTTTGTAGGCTAATACTTACCTGATCCTCCTTGATATTTCATTCTGAGTAAAAAATTAAACATCAGACTTGGTGTAAATCTATTTAGTACGCATTCAAAATCACATGTACTTGAAAATATATTGTGAAATAAATTTAAATGAATACTATTGGAATAGGGAAATTATTCCAATGTCTAAAGTACCGTTTACCTTTTTATGAAATTGAGCACATCGATAGATATGAAGTCAACTTTGAATCAGACTGTAATTGAAACTGTACAGCTTGAGGACAAGATGTTACTGTCAGGCTTAAATAATACGTTGTCCTTTTTGTTTGCTGTCTCATCATAAGGTGTAACAAACTTCTTTACTCTTACCGGAGTAGTTTCTTAAGAGTGCTACTTTTACTATTACTGGAGTAAATTACAATCTAAGTGCTTTTACTTAGGTACAGATTTTCAGTACTCTACCCACCTCTGTGGGGTATTATGTGTAGATCAGTGAAACAACATCTCAATTTAATAAATGTTATATTCAGGCTGTAACACAACAAAATGTGGTAAAAATAAGGGGTGTGAATACTTTCTGAAGGCACTGTATAGCTGAGGCTGAGGCTAGGAGGCTAGGAGGCTGAGGCTAGGAGGCTAGGAGGCTAGGAGGCTAGGAGGCTGAGGCTAGGAGGCTGAGGCTAGGAGGCTAGGAGGCTAGGAGGCTAGGAGGCTAGGAGGCTGAGGCTAGGAGGCTAGGAGGCTAGGAGGCTGAGGCTAGGAGGCTGAGGCTAGGAGGCTGAGGCTAGGAGGCTGAGGCTAGGAGGCTAGGAGGCTAGGGGGCTAGGAGGCTGAGGCTAGGAGGCTGAGGCTAGGAGACTAGGAGGCTGAGACTAGGAGGCTAGGAGGCTAGGAGGCTGAGGCTAGGAGGCTAGGAGACTAGGAGGCTAGGAGGCTAGGAGGCTGAGGCTAGGAGGCTAGGAGGCTGAGTCTAGGAGGCTGAGGCTAGGAGGCTAGGAGGCTAGGAGGCTGAGGCTCGGAGGCTAGGAGGCTGAGTCTAGGAGGCTGAGGCTAGGAGGCTAGGAGACTAGGAGGCTAGGAGGCTGAGGCTAAGAGACTGAAGCTAGGAGGCTAGGAGGCTGAGACTAGGAGGCTAGGAGGCTAGGAGGCTAGGAGGCTGAGGCTAAGAGGCTGAAGCTAGGAGGCTAGGAGGCTGAGGCTAGGAGGCTAGGAGGCAAGGAGGCTAGGAGGCTGAGGCTAGGAGGCTAGGAGGCTAGGAGAATGAGGCTAGGAGGCTAGAAGGCTGAGGCTAGGGGGCTGAGGCTATAGCAGCATGGTCCCAGGGTAACAGAGCAGAGCAGAGCATTATTTCTGATCTCTCTGAATGAGGCCATTCATCATTGTCACAGTGTAGAAGAACAGGCTGACAGGAGCAACACATCAACACCTCTCTTAGTGTTTACAGGGCATCAACTCATCAACACAATTCCTAGTGTTAACAGGGCATCAAAACATCAACACTGCTCCTAGTGTTTACAGGAGGCTAGGAGGTTAGGAGGCTAGGAGGCTAGGAGGCTGAGGCTAGGAGGCTAAGAGGCTGAGGCTAGGAGGCTAGGAGGCTGAGGCTAGGAGGCTAGGAGGCTGAGGCTAGGAGGCTAGGAGGCTAGGAGGCTAGGAGGCTAGGAGGCTGAGGCTAGGAGGCTAGGAGGCTGAGGCTAGGAGGCTAGGAGGCTGAGGCTAGGAGGCTGAGGCTAGGAGGCTAGGAGGCTAGGAGGCTAGGAGGCTGAGGCTAGGGGGCTGAGGCTAGGAGGCTAGGAGGCTAGGAGATTGAGGCTAGGAGGCTGAGGCTAGGAGGCTAGGAGGCTGAGGCTAGGAGGCTAGGAGGCTAGGAGGCTAGGAGGCTGAGGCTAGGGGGCTGAGGCTAGGAGGCTAAGAGGCTAGGAGGCTAGGAGATTGAGGTTAGGAGGCTGAGGCTAGGAGGCTGAGGCTAGGAGGCTGAGGCTAGCTGAGGCTGAGGCTAGGAGGCTAGGAGGCTGAGGCTAGGGGGCTGAGACTAGGAGGCTAAGAGGCTAGGAGATTGAGGTTAGGAGGCTGAGGCTAGGAGGCTGAGGCTAGGAGGCTGAGGCTAGCTGAGGCTGAGGCTAGGAGGCTAGGAGGCTGAGGCTAGCTGAGGCTGAGGCTAGGAGGCTAGGAGGCTGAGGCTAGGAGGCTAGGAGGCTAGGAGGCTGAGGCTAGGAGGCACTGTTCCTAGTGTTTACAGGGCATCAACACATCAACACTGTTCCTAGTGTTTACAGGGCATCAACACATCAACACTGTTCCTAGTGTTTACAGGGCATCAACACATCAACACTGTTCCTAGTGTTTACAGGGCATCAACACATCAACACTGTTCCTAGTGTTTACAGGACATCAACACTGTTCCTAGTGTTTACAGGACATCAACACTGTTCCTAGTGTTTACAGGACATCAACACTGTTCCTAGTGTTTACAGGGAATCAACACATCAACACTGTTCCTAGTGTTTACAGGACATCAACACTGCTCCTAGTGTTTACAGGGAATCAACACATCAACACTGTTCCTAGTGTTTACAGGACATCAACACAGTTCCTAGTGTTTACAGGGAATCAAAATAGAGCAAGGCAACACAGCTCACAGTTCCACACAGTCCCACAGCAGTGCTAGCTGTGCCACTAGAGATCCTGGTTCGAATCCAGGCTCTGTCGTAGCCGGCCGCGACCGGGAGACCCACGGGGCGGCGCACAATTGGCCCAGCGTCGTCCAGGGTAGGGGAGGGAATGGCCGGCAGGGATGTAGCTCAGTTGGTAGAGCATGACGTTTGCAACGCCAGGGTTGTGGGTTCGATTCCCACGGGGGGGGGGGCAGTATGGCAGGTGTTTACAGAGTAAGGCAACACAGCTCAACACAGCTTCCAGTCCCACAGCAGCATGGCAGGTGTTTACAGAGCTGGTGGAGAGAATGCCAAGAGTGTGCAAAGCTGTCATCAAGGAAAAGGGTGGCTACTTTGAATAATCTAAAATATAAAATCTATTTTTAATATGTTTAACACCTTTTTGGTTACTACATGATTCCATGTGTTATTTCATAGTTTTGATGTCTTCACTATTAATCTACAATGTAGAAAATAGTAAAAATAAAGAAAAACCCATGAATGAGTAGGTGTTCTAAGACTTTTGACTGGTTCTGGATGTCAATTTGTATATTTGTCTGTATTGTATTTTTCGTTGTATGTTGGACCCCAGTAAGACTAGCTGTCGCCATCGGCGTTGGGATCCTAATAAAATGAATATGCCAGACATGAAACCAACTGCACAGTAGTGCACATAGCTCTATGGTAAAGCTCTATGGGGTCAGTAGTGCACATAGCTCTATGGTAAACCTCTATGGGGTCAGTAGTGCACATAGCTCTATGGTAAAGCTCTATGGGGTCAGTAGTGCACATAGCTCTATGGTAAACCTCTATGGGGTCAGTAGTGCACATAGCTCTATGGTAAAGCTCTATGGGGTCAGTAGTGCACATAGCTCTATGGTAAAGCTCTATGGGGTCAGTAGTGCACATAGCTCTATGCTAAAGCTCTATGGGGTCAGTAGTGCACATAGCTCTATGGTAAAGCTCTATGGGGTCAGTAGTGCACATAGCTCTATGGTAAAGCTCTATGGGGTCAGTAGTGCACATAGCTCTATGGTAAAGCTCTATGGGGTCAGTAGTGCACATAGCTCTATGGTAAAGCTCTATGGGGTCAGTAGTGCACATAGCTCTATGGTAAAGCTCTATGGGGTCAGTAGTGCACATAGCTCTATGGTAAAGCTCTATGGGGTCAGTAGTGCACATAGCTCTATGGTAAAGCTCTATGGGGTCAGTAGTGCACATAGCTCTATGGTAAAGCTCTATGGGGTCAGTAGTGCACATACCTCTATGGTAAAGCTCTATGGGGTCAGTAGTGCACATACCTCTATGGTAAAGCTCTATGGGGTCAGTAGTGCACATACCTCTATGGTAAAGCTCTATGGGGTCAGTAGTGCACATAGCTCTATGGTAAAGCTCTATGGGGTCAGTAGTGCACATACCTCTATGGTAAAGCTCTATGGGGTCAGTAGTGCACATAGCTCTATGCTAAAGCTCTATGGGGTCAGTAGTGCACATAGCTCTATGGTAAAGCTCTATGGGGTCAGTAGTGCACATAGCTCTATGGTAAAGCTCTATGGGGTCAGTAGTGCACATAGCTCTATGCTAAAGCTCTATGGGGTCAGTAGTGCACATAGCTCTATGGTAAAGCTCTATGGGGTCAGTAGTGCACATAGCTCTATGGTAAAGCTCTATGGGGTCAGTAGTGCACATAGCTCTATGGTAAAGCTCTATGGGGTCAGTAGTGCACATAGCTCTATGGTAAAGCTCTATGGGGTCAGTAGTGCACATACCTCTATGGTAAAGCTCTATGGGGTCAGTAGTGCACATACCTCTATGGTAAAGCTCTATGGGGTCAGTAGTGCACATACCTCTATGGTAAAGCTCTATGGGGTCAGTAGTGCACATAGCTCTATGGTAAAGCTCTATGGGGTCAGTAGTGCACATACCTCTATGGTAAAGCTCTATGGGGTCAGTAGTGCACATACCTCTATGGTAAAGCTCTATGGGGTCAGTAGTGCACATAGCTCTATGGTAAAGCTCTATGGGGTCAGTAGTGCACATAGCTCTATGGTAAAGCACACTGCAGATGAATACATAACCACCCCCTCCAGCTGTCCTTGGGGTGTTTCTGGAGTTCCACTATATATCCACCCCCCTCTAGTGAACCCCTGGGGTACTGCTGAGGGCGGGGGTTCTGTGGTTGGGCTGCACCGGGATGTGGGGGGAGAGGGGGAGTCTGAAAGTAAGGATTCCATTGTACTGTGTATCCTAGCATATGACAACTAAACTTGACTTGACTTGACAGGGGGTGCAGATGTGAACAGTGTGAAACGGCTAGCTAGTTAGCGGTGCGCGCTAGTAGCGTTTCAATCGGCGACGTCACCCGCTCTGAGCCCTTGAAGTAGTTGTTTCCCAAAAACCCCAGGCTTTTGTGAAGCGATAGGTATTGATGCTTCATGGGTGACTGTTGACGTGTGCATAGGGTCCCTGGTTCGAGCCCAGGTTGGGGCAAGGAGAGGGACATAATCAATGCTGTTACACAGAGACACTGTTACCCTCTCAGCGGGCCATGGTAATCAATGACCTTAATGTACCACCAGAGAGGGAGCCTGATCCCCAGTGGCACCTCCCTGCCCGAGTCTGTCAATTAAATTGGGGCTGGCTCTCTGCTGACATGCTTACAGAGGGGTGTTCTGATCCTTGAGGCTTTGTCTTGTCTGGTGAGATCACCCATTTTCCTTGAGCTCCCATCTTTTAATTCCCTAGTCAAGGCTTTCTCAACTCCACAGTTCTGTCCTGTCCCATCCGCCTCTACTAGGTCCTTTGTCCTGTCTTATATCTGCCCTCTAAGCTCCACTTTCATGTCCTTTCCCTCTATCACCCTCTTTTCATAGCTCTACTGCCCTGTCCTCTTATACAGCTTAACTGTCCTGTTCTGTCCTCTTCTACAGCTCCACTGTTCAGCAGCTACTCTTCCTGGGGTTTATTATGGATCCCCATTAGGTCCTGCCAAGGCAGCAGCTACTCTTCCTGGGGTTTATTATGGATCCCCATTAGGTCCTGCCAAGGCAGCAGCTACTCTTCCTGGGGTTTATTAAGGATCCCCATTAGTTCCTGCTGATGTGTATTTTTAATGGATTATCAGATAAAATTGAAATAATCATGAACATATAGTTAACATTCTTTGTGGCTAACTGAATTGGGCCGTTTGTTTTTTGTCTTCAAACACAGTGAAAAGAGCCAGGGTTGAACAGAGTTTAAACTAAACATGAGTGTTTTTGCAAGATAAAGATTGATTGATTGTAGTACTCTGAACTTAATGAAAGTTGAGTTTAGCTGCTCTCAGAGCGGGAAAACTGAAGAGGACTATATAAGATGGAGGGAGACCGTAAGGGGGTGTGCCCCTCTGCAGACTGGTATCGGCTTTGTTGAAAACTTTAATAAAGTCATTTCTTGATGCAACAAAAACTCTGTAAGACCTTATTTGTAATAAAGTATAGTGGTTATTTTCCACAACATAATTGACGTGATTGGTTATAGAGATCTCTGAGATCTTTGCTATCGGAGGAGGTTTTGACGAATCACACAATTAGTGGCCGCTGTTTAAACAAAGGTAAGCGACGTTCTTACTTGAGCTGTGTGTTTCGATCAAGCTGAATCTGAGGGTGGGGTACGGAAGGGTTCTTTCCAAAATAAGGACCAAATTTAGCATATGTACAGAGTTTTTGGTTGGAATGAGAAATAAGCATGCATGCAATGTGATTATAGATAAGTGTAAATAAGACAAGCAGGCTAGTAGACAAGGTGTGTGTCCTGGTTTAAAAGGAAATCAGAAGGAGTGTGTGTGCCCTGATTAAAAGGAAATCAGAAGGAGTGTGTGTGCCCTGATTAAAAGGAAATCAGAAGGAGTGCGTGTGCCCTGATTTAAGAGGAAATCAGAAGGTGTGTGTGTGTGTGTCTTTTCTCGGAGGGGTATGACAAATCCTGTTGGAGGAACAGGTCACGTGTACGGGGGTCTAGGTAATTAAATTGATGTTCCGCTGTGCGGGTAATTGATTAATAGAGAGTGGATAAAAGTTGAATAATATATAAGTGCTGGCTTGCGCGCCCAAACACGTAGACGTACGTGGGGGACGGGAGACAGTACATAGAGCGTGTGGTAGAAAAGGTTAAGCATTATAATAGCTATCTATCATTTCAGAAGCAGAGGTGATATAGTCAAGGAATTTTAGTATATTAGGGGGAAAATATAATTCATTTGGTTAAGTCGTTAGATCTGTTTCCAAAATCAATGAATGTGGGTTTGACTCGTTGACTGCTAAGTTGTTTACGTTGAGCGTGTGAGATCTGTGTCCTTCAAAGCTATTTTGTGATAAATGTGGTATGTGCAAGATACTAGAAACACAGACCATTTAGAATTGGAATAACGGAGGATTTACTTGTCATTCTGATAAAGCAT
Source organism: Coregonus clupeaformis (assembly GCF_020615455.1). NCBI lineage: Eukaryota > Metazoa > Chordata > Actinopteri > Salmoniformes > Salmonidae > Coregonus > Coregonus clupeaformis. Next base: position 13,165,095 of record NC_059200.1, on the reverse strand, counting down.
AGATTCTGCATTACTGACTAAAATCTAGATTTTCTGATTATACTCCAATTATGGTTATGGGTTGCTTAGATTGATAGAACAGTCAGTGTTCATTTTGTGTTATAAGACTGGATGATTTGGCAGCTTGCTGATTTAAAATTGAACAACTCCCGTATTCAACAAGAATAGAGGGGGGGAGAAAGATAGTTAGTTATTTTCTGTGGCGCCGAATTACATTTTTGTCAGACGCTCTTGTCCAGAGCGACTTATAGGAGCGGTTAGGGTTGGGTGTCTTGCTCGGGGGCACATCGATAGATTTTTTTCCTGGTCGGCTCGGGGTTAGAACCGGCGACCTTTCCGTTGTTGGCACTGCGCTCTTGACCACTTGGCTACCTGCCGCCCAAATGAGTTGATAATTTGAAAACTACTGAGAATATAATTGGAGTTTGGAATAGTGAATTGAATATGGATGTGAATTAAATGTATGCTTGTCAATTATAGCCAGTGTTTGTTTTATTAATTAGAGCGTAATCAGAAAGGACAGTTACAGAAATTGAATAGCGGGCTGGCAATTGCACTGGAGCTGTGGTGATGATTTTAATTGATAACAAAGGAAAATAATTTATGGATCTGGTTCGCGGGTAAAAGAGAGACAGTCCAGCTAGTACGAATTGAGCTGTAAGATTAAGTAGAGGTCTAAATACTTGACTGGAAGGCAGTTCTTTGACTAATTCTAATTGTTATTACCTTATTCGATAGGTTGCTTAACACAAGTGATGTATGCAAATAGTTGGTGAATTCTAGAACTATAATTTATTTTCGTTACGTGAACCAGGGGATGCAAGTAGCTTTAGCTATTATGCTGAGGGAATAGCACCAACTTATAGTGGGTTCTAGATTTGTTGAATAAACAAACTTATATTTTAAACTAAAGTAATGCAATAGGCTACAATTATAACATTATCAGAAAAAGGCACGATTTAATGCAAAATAGTGTCATTGATCCAGTAATGATAGAAGGACAGTAAAGGAAAGGCAAGGGATAAAATCTCATTTATGGAAAGTAGAAGAGTATGAAGATATATTAGGGAGAAAATACCATTAACTGAGGGATATAAAACGTTTAGCTGAGAAAGACAACAGGAATAATTTACCTTCCACCCTAATATAGACATTAGACCACACCAGAAGTAGAGATGGCAGGAACACCAGAAGTAGAGATGGCAGGATCACCAGAAGTAGAGATGGCAGGAACACCAGAAGTAGAGATGGCAGGAACACCAGAAGTAGAGATGGCAGGAACACCAGAAGTAGAGATGGCAGGAACACCAGAAGTAGAGATGGCAGGAACACCAGAAGTAGAGATGGCAGGAACACCAGAAGTAGAGATGGCAGGAACACCAGAAGTAGAGATGGCAGGAACACCAGAAGTAGAGATGGCAGGAACACCAGAAGTAGAGATGGCAGGAACACCAGTAGCAATCATGAAGAGAAGGTTCCCAGAAAATAGTAATATTGGTAATATCTCTGACAAATGGGGAAAAAAGGAACCAGGAAAATAGTAACTAAACGGTCAAAGGAGGGAACATTTGATGTAACAGGAAATGGATAAGATAAGGGTACAAAGAATAACAAGAAAATTAGAAGAGAGAAGAAGGGAGGGAACCAAAAAAGGCTGGTTCAACTACACCACC
>NC_059200.1:13155922-13158422 GCF_020615455.1 Coregonus clupeaformis | reverse complement strand
TCAGGTTCGTACGGTGCTGTGTATTGATATCTCAGGTTCGTACGGTACTGTGTATTGATATCTCAAGTTCGTAAGGTGCTGTGTATATCTATCTCAGGTTCGTACGGTGCTGTGTATAGATATCTCAGGTTCGTAAGGTGCTGTGTATATCTATCTCAGGTTCGTACGGTGCTGTGTATAGATATCTCAGGTTCGTTCGGTACTGTGTATAGATATCTCAGGTTCGTACGGTGCTGTGTATTCATACGAATTTAGCATATATATATAAGAGAGAGAGCTGAGATAAAAGGATACTCCTATTCAAAGCATAAACTACATGACCAAAAGTATGTGGACACCTGCTCGTCAAACATATCATAGGCATTAATATGGAGTTGGTCCCCCCTTTGCTGCCATAACAGCTTCCACTCTTCTGGGAAGGCTTTCCACTAGATGTTGGAACATTGCTGCGGGGACTTGCTTCCATTCAGACACAAGAGCATTAGTGAGGTTGGGCACTGATGTTGGGCGATAAGGCCTGGCTTGCAGTCAGCGTTCTAATTCATCCCAAAAGTGTTCGATGGGGTTGAGGTCAGGGCTCTGTGCAGGCCAGTCAAGTTCTTTCACACCGATCGTGACAAACCGTTCCTGTATGGACCTCGCTTTGTACACTGGCATTGTCATGCTGAAACAGGAAAGGGCCTTCCCCAAACTGTTGCCACAATGTTGGAAGCACAGAATCGTCTAGAATGTCATTGTATGCTGTAGCGTTAAGATTTCCCTTCTCTGGAACTAAGGGCCCTACCCTGAACCATGAAAAACAGCCCCAGACCTTTACTCCTCCTCCACCAAACTTTCCAGTTGGCAATATGCATTCGGGCAGGTAGCGTTCTCCTGGCATCCGCCAAACCCAGATTTGTATGTCAGACTGCCAGATGGTGAAGCGTGATTCATCACTCCAGAGAACGCGTTTCCACTGCTCCAGAGTCCAATGGCGGTGAGCTTTACACCACTCCAGCCAACGCTTGGTATTGCGCATGGTGATCTTAGGCTTGTGTGCGGCTGCTCGGCCATGGAAACCCATTTCATGAAGCTCAAGACAACAGTTAATGTGCTGACGTTGCTTCCAGAGGCAGTTTGGAACTCGGTAGTGAGTTTTGCAAACGAGGACAGATTCATTTTACGCACTACGCGCTTCAGCACTCGGCGGTCCCGTTCTGTGAGCTTGTGTGGCCTACCACTTCGTGGCTGAGCCGTTGTTGCTCCTAGATGTTTCCACTTCACAATAACAGCACTTACAGTTGACCGGGGCAGCTCTAGCAGGGCAGAAAATTGACGAACTGACTTGAAGGTGGCATCCTATAATGGTGCCATGTTGAAAGTCACTGAGCTCTTCAGTAAGGCCATTCTACTGTCAATGTTTGTCTATGGAGATTGCATGGCTGTGTGCTCGATTTTATACACTTGTCAGCAACAGGTGTGGCTGATATAGTCAAATCCACTAATTTGAAGGGGTGTCCACATACATTTGTATATATAGTGTAACTACCAGATCTATATTTTTTTCTTTTAATTTTGCTATTCATCTCAGTGCTAATAGCAGTCTGTATACAGTTGAAGTCGGAAGTTTACATACACTTAGGTTGGAGTCATTCAAACTCATTTTTCAACCACTCCAAATTTCTTGTTAACAAACTATAGTTTTGGCAAGTCGGTTAGGACATCTACTTTGTGCATGACACAAGTAATTTTTCCAACAATTGTTTACAGACAGAATATTTAACTTATAATTCACTGTATCACAATTCCAGTGGGTCAGAAGTTTACATACACTAAGTTAACTGTGTCTTTAAACAGTTTGGAAAATTCCAGAAAATGATGGCATGGCTTTAGAAGCTTCGTATAAGCTAATTGACATCATTTGAGTCAATTGGTGGTGTAACTGTGGATGTATTTCAAGGCCTACCTTCAAACTCAGTGCCTCTTTGCTTGACATCATGGGAAAATGAAAAGAAATCAGCCAAGACCTCAGAAAAAAAATTGTAGACTGGTTCATCCTTGGGAGCAATTTCCAAATGCCTGAAGATGCCACGTTCATCTGTACAAACTATAGTACGCAAGTATAAACACCATGGGACCACGCAGCCGTCATACCGCTCAGGAAGGAGACACGTTCTTTCTCCTAGAGATGAACGTACTTTGATGCAAATCAATCCCAGAACAACAGCAAAGGACCTTGTGAAGATGCTGGAGGAAACAGGTACAAAAGTATCTATATCCACAGTAAAACGAGGACTATATTGTCATAACCTGAAAGGCTGCTCAGCAAGGAAGAAGCCACTGCTCCAAAACCGCCATAAAAAAGCCAGACTACGGTTTGCAACAAAGATCGTACTTTTTGGAGAAATGTCCTCTGGTCTGATGAAACAAAAATAGAACTGTTTGGCCATAATGACCATCGTTATGTTTGGAGGAAAAAAGGGGACGCTTGCAAGCCGAAGAACACCATCCCAACCGTGAA